>NC_140490.1:83034888-83124888 GCF_964271855.1 Acomys minous | reverse complement strand
GGGCACCCGGGCATAAGGAGTAGTCTCTGCCGCAGGAAGAAATATATTAAGCATACACAACTTTTTTTTCCCCCTTTTCTTCTCTGGCCCCCCAGGATTACAGGAAGTTCTGGGCAGGCCTCCAGGGTCTAACCATCTGTTTCTACAACAGTAACCGGGACCTGCAGGTGAGGAAGGAGAGAGGTGGGCTCAGGGTCTAATAGAGGGGTACATATGTGGGTACAGGGTCTGGGATGATGTCATCAAGGGAGTGTCACCATCATCCTGGGAACCTGAGAGAACCACAGGCCCAGAACTGGGTACTCACACACTCCTGTTCCTGGGCCAGCCTCTGGAGAAGCTGGACCTAAGGCTGTTTTCAAAGCTCAAAGATGAGGCTCCGTGGGGAAGCTCGTGTGACACTGCCCATCACTTCAGTCTGGTTCTCCGGGACCAGGAGGTCAAATTCAAGGTATGTCCGAAGGAAAGAGAGATCTCTTCCATTGAGTCCAACATTTATAATGAGAATTCCGAGGCACACGAAGTCTTCCTCTGGGCTCCTCACATTCTACAAGTCACTGGACCATATAGAACTCATTTGTGCAAAATCTCAGGGCAGAGGGCACAGCTATGCAAAGGCCCCGGGGCAGAAGACGCAGCTGTGCAAAGGTCTGGGGTAGAATAGGCCCTTACCCCACTTTTCCAAAAAACACGTCCGTTCTCCTTAACATAAACTCCCTCCCCCTCCCCCACTCCCTAGGTCGAGAGCCTGGAGTCTCGCGAGATGTGGAAAGGATTTATCCTGATTGTGGTGGAGGTAAAGTCCGCCTCTACTGCTCTATTATTTTTGTCTTCACAAAATAATTGGCCCAAGCAACCTAAGAAGTCAAAGTTAGGAGGCAGGAGGATGATTCCGCAAGTCCCGTGGGATCAGGAAGGACAGCGGGATGAATCAAGCGGCACATCTTTGGTGCCGTGTTGGTGTGGATGTGGTCAATGACCAGGGAATCTACATCTAACCCCCTGAAGCTCAGCATTACTCTCTGCATTTTTCAGCATGTGCAGCAAAAACTCAGCACACTTTTTTATCCACTGACCCTGAGTCCAGCCCCATTGTTTGGCCTGGGCGCACCTCCTGCCTCCACCACTATATACCGCCTGAATGGCACACATTGCTTCTTTAAAGTGACATCTTTCAGACACTTGGTGGCTTTTCGGGATATGCACACCCTTGAAGGCCTGGGCAGTTTCCCAGGTGTTCTTAAAGTGAACACAAAGATTTGGACCTCTTGATTTGCATGATTTTGTAGAGTTTTCTGAGTCAAGTGAGTAGCGAACCATCTTTGCAAGTCATCTCTGGCTGTTTACAGAAAGAGGAGTTATTATTTTATTAGTAGTAGTATTAATTATTATTATTATATTTTTTTTAAAGATTGGGTGTGTACATGAGTGCAATGCCCTCAGAGGCCAGAAGAGGGCGTCAGACACCTCTGGAGCAGAAGTTATTACAGGAGTTTGAGAGCTGCTGAGTGCTGGGTTTTAGGAACAGAACTACAGTCCTCCGAACTGAGGGGCCAGAGCTCCAGCACCTTGCTCTCTTTTTGAACCAGGGTTTCATGTAGCCCAGGTTGGCCCAAAACTCTTTTACCTTCCCACCTTTGCCCCCACCTATTGAGTGTTAAGGTGACAGGTGTGCATGGCCACACAGTTTAAAACTTAAAATTTAGGCTGGGCGTGGTGGCGCACGCCTTTAATCCCAGCACTCGGGAGGCAGAGGCAGGCGGATCTCTGAGTTCGAGGCCAACCTGGTCTACAAAGTGGGTCCAGAAAAAAAAACTTTAAATTTTTCTCTTTGGCTCCAAGTTGAATCTGAGAATTGCCCAGTACCCGGAGCAAGGTTCTAGCACCTTCTGAATCCGCTTTAGGGTCTGTCTCTGATTGTATATCTGTATGCTGTGGGCGTGCCTGGTGGTGCTGGGCCCAAAGGGACCTCCTCCCTGCCTACACATGCTGGCCTCGGTTTACCTTTTGGGTCCCCACCCATGCGTTCCCTTCCTGGATCATCACCCTTCAGCTTCGTGTCCCGTCTAACCTGACCTTGCTGCCTGGACACCTGTATATGATGGCCGAGGTCCTGGCCAAGGAGGAGGCCCGGAGGGCGGCCGAGGTGCCTTGGTGAGTGCTGACTGCCCATGGGGTGGGCCGTGAACCCGTTCCGTGGGGCTTTGAACTTCTGAGGGAGTGGGTCTGGGGCGGGGCCTGGGCCCCTGGAGGCGGGGTCGCATTCAAGAGAAGGGCGGGTCTTGTGTGTTAGGCAGCGCCTCGTTTTAGAAAGGAGTCCTGGATTTAGGAGTGGAGACTGGGTCTCTGAGTGGACAGGTCCTATGTTGAGGAGAGGTTCTTTCTGGGGGGCCTTGCGCGCCTCCCCCACCCATCTCCCGTGTGCTGTCTCTCAGGTGCTTCCTGCAGGTGAGCAGGCTAGAGGCGCAGCTGCTCCTTGAGCGCTACCCCGAGTGCGGGAACCTGCTGCTGCGGCCTGGCGGGGACGGCAAGGACACTGTGTCTGTCACTACCCGGCAGATACTCAATGGGTATGCGTGCGGGGCTCTGGGGCTGTGGCCACCACTGGGTACGGAACTTGGGGGCTAGCTGGAGGCTCAGTAGCTGGAGGCTGCTGGGAAAACGGAGTCAGGTCAGAGGCCCTTGCTTAGAGTGTGCCCGCGGGTGGACCTCTAGGGGAGGGGTATCCTGGGGCGAGGCCATAACCGGGCGGGCTTCGAGGAGGGGCCATGGCTACAGGAGGAGCCCTGAGGTTAGCCTTCTTAGGGGCGTGGCCTCCCGGGTGGGCGGGGCGGCATCCCAGCTACCCAGATGTCTGTCACCTGCAGGTCTCCCGTGGTCAAACACTACAAGGTAAAGCGGGAGGGTCCTAAGTATGTGATCGACGTGGAAGACCCGGTGAGTTTTGGGGGGATCCTGGGCTCTGGGTTCCTCCTGTCCCACCCCCTCCCTGCCTGATCAACTTCTCTCGCCTAGTTTTCCTGCCTCTCGCTGGAAGCTGTGGTCAACTATTTCGTGACGCACACCAAGAGGGCGCTGGTCCCCTTCCTGATGGACGAGGACTATGAGAAGGTTCTAGGTGTGTGCGATGTGGGGCAGCCAGGCTCGGACAGGGACAAGCTCGGAGGGGCTAGCTCTGGGCCTCCACGCTGCCTCCAGGCTGCCCGCCCTCTCTGTTCCAGGCTTCGTGGACTCGGATCGGGAGAATGGCGAAAGTGTCTGGGCTGTGCCCTCCTCCCGAGGCTCAGGTGATTCCCCTTTCCCACGATGTAGGACTTGGGAGCCACACCCCAAAGACTCTCTGGTTGGTTGGTTGGTTGATTGGTTGGTTGGCTTTTGAGACAGGGGTTCTCTGTGTAGCCTTGGCTGTCCTGGAACTCGCTCTGTAGACCAGGGTGGCCTCGAAATCACAGAGATCCTCCTGCCTCTGCCTCCCCAATGCTGGGATTAACCCTAGTGGCTCTGTTTGTTGAGATGGAGTCTCATCCTATAGACTGGGCTAACCTTGAACTCAGGAGCTCTAGCTGCTCTGCCTCCCTGGTGCACAGGTCAAAGTGTGCCACCCCCACCTGCTTTGGTTTTTTTGATAGGCTGTCACATAACCGAGGCCTCAGATGGCAGGCATCAGCGCCTTCATTGAGATCCGAAGGATTTTAGTTTCTTTTTATTTTATTATCATTATTTTGGGGGAGGGGGTTCGAGGCAGGGTCTCTCTGTGTAGCCTTGACTGTCCTGGACTCACTTTGTAGACCAGGCTGGCCTCGAACTCACAGTGATCCACCTGCCTCTGCCTCCCAAGTGCTGGGATTAAAGGCGTGCGCCACCACGCCTGGCTTTATTATCACTATTATGATCATTATTAGTTTTCTGAGCCTGCGGTTGCCCTGGAACTCACAGCGATCTACCTGCCTCTGCTTTCTGAGTGCTGGAACTAGTGGCTTAGCTCAAAAGGATTTTATAATACAGATCGATAAAGGGGAGGAATAGCCACTCAGAGAGACCTGGGGGGGCGGCTGGGCAGAGAGCGGATGCAGGAGAGGGAGAGGTGAGAGCAGCTGTGCTCCCTGCGGGGTGTGTGCATGTCAGAGGCACACACACACACACACACACACACACACACACACACACACACATCTTTTTTTTTTTTCGAGACAGGGTCTCTCTGTGTAGCCTTGACTGTCCTGGACTCGCTTTGTAGACTAGGCTGGCCTTGAACTCACAGCAATCCACCTGCCTCTGCCTCCCGAGTGCTGGGATTAAAGGCGTGCGCCACTGCGCCTGGCATATATATATCTTAGTTAGGGGTTTACTGCTGTGAAGAGACACCATAACCAAGGCAACTCTTATAAAGGAAGATGATGTCTAATTGGGGCTGGCTTACAGTTTCAGAGGCTTGGTCCATGGCTTAGCCTTAGTCTTCCAATGGTGGGAAGCAAGCACGGCAGCGTGCAGGCAGGCATGGTGCTCAAAGAGCCGAGAGAGCTCTACATCTTGGTCTGTAGGCAGCAGAAGGGGACGGTGTGCCACACTGGGTGTAGCTTGAGTATAGGAGATCTCAAAGCCCCGCCCCCACAGTGACGCACTTCCTCCGACAAAGCCACACCTACTCCATCCGACAAGGGCTCACAGTGCCTCTCTCTATGAGACAAGCAATCAAGGGCACAAGTCAGTGAGGGCCAGACCTACTCAAAGCACCACAATACACACACGTGCGCATGCACACACACACACACACACACACACACGAATGTATCTCTGTACCTCTCTGAAGCCATATCTCATATGCAATCCAAAGTTGCAAACACACATGCAAGCACACACGCATGCAAGAACGCACACTGTGACTGACAGGTGGGCACACGGGAACACTTGTCTAGCTCAGCCAAGTACACCCTAAGGGGCTCTGACAGTGACTGTTTCCCATCAGGCCCTGCTCTCCACGCTAGTGTCCCGAAGCCACTCCCACCGGTGCCTGTGTCTGTACCCAGCCAGGAAGACAAGCTGCCCCCACTGCCACCCTTGCCTCAGCTTCCGGACCCAGATGAGAACTATGTAACGCCCATTGAAGACCCCCCAGCAGCTGAATACATGAATCAGGATGGTAAGCCTGGGGGTGGAGGGAGGGCCAGGCTACAGACACCGGGGTTGGGAGGAACAGGTTGCACCTTGTGACATCTCACTCTCGTCCACACAGTGTCTCCCTTCAGTCAGCCACTGCCCCCGAAGCCCAAGAAGCCGGTGAAGCTGCCAGCAAAACCCCCAAAGCCACCAGTTGTGCCCAAGCCAGGTGGGGCTCCATCCTCCCCGTTTTCCCCTCTCCTTGGTGACAGGTGACCCTGAACCTCATCCATCTCTTCCTGCAGATCTCAGAGCCATCACCAGTGTCTGGACAAGAAAGGCAGCTGGCAGCTCACCCCAGGCTCCCTCCCTCGTGACAAGTAAGGAGACCCTGGGGGCCTGGATGCATGGTGGGCAGGTCCTGGGTGCAGAACAGAGGTCAGGGTGTCTTAGCTGAAGTCTGGGTTCCCACCCACCAGGGCTTGGGGACATCACGGCTGAGCTGGAAGAGAAACTACAGAAGAGGAGGGCGCTGGAACACTGATCCTGGCTCCCAGGGACAGGAAGACAGGACACACTGCCAGCATGGTGAGGAAACATCCTCCCAACAGTGAACCAGGAAGACCCCTGGAGGCTTTGGGGCTAGCCTGGGCTGCATAGTGAGACCTCATTTAATAAAGGCAAAAACAAAACTGACGCAACCACATGACCACAGCTTTGTGTCTCACATGGCTTGTGAGATTAGGGGCGAGGAGTTGTCCAGTGTTGGCCCCAAGCTGGGGGATCTGACACCTGCCCACAAGGAAAGCTTATTTCTCAGTTAAGAAATGTAAGATCTGGAGCCGGGCATGGTGGCGCACGCCTTTAATCCCAGCACTCGGGAGGCAGAGGCAGGTGGATCACTGTGAATTCGAGGCCAGCCTGGTCTACAAAGTGAGTCCAGGACAGCCAAGGCTACACAGAGAGACCCTGTCTCTGGGAGAAAAAAAAAAAGAAAGAAATGTAAGATCTGGCTGGGCGTGGTGGCGTAGGCCTTTAATCCCAGCATGCTGGAGGCAGAGGCAGGTGGATCGCTGTGAGTTCGAGGCTAGCCTGGTCTAAAAGTGAGTCCAGGACAGCCAAGGCTATACAGAGAAACCCTGTCTCAATAAAAAAAAAAAAAAAAAGAAAGAAAGAAAGAAGAGAAAAGAAAAAAGGCAGAGACAAAAAAGAAAGGCAAGTGTAGTAGTGTCACCAGTGGTCTATCTTTATTATGAGGTGAGGTGGGAAGAGGACCCTGACCTCTCCCTTCCAGAGTTAAGGCTCCAAGCAGCAGAGAGGAGGAGATGCCAGGCTGAAGTGCCCCAGCTGGCAGGTGGCCACGGCCTAGGTGAGGCTAGTGTTAGAACTGCTGGTGGCACTACCACGCTTCTGCAGACAGCGCACGGCGCTGGGGACCTGCAGGCCTGTCGTCACCTGGAAGCTTCCACACCACACCTGGGGAGAGTAGGGGACAGGAAGGCTCAGCCAGGAGTCCTGGCTCCCAGAGACAGGCCGGGCGCACTCCTTCCCACCGGAGCCCACCCCTTCCCACCGGAGCCCACCCCTTCCCACCGGAGCCCACCCCTTCCCACCGGAGCCCACCCCTTCCCACCGGAGCCCACCCCTTCCCACCGCGGCAGGCTCACGGTGAAGGCTGGAAGCAGGGGCTGTGTGAACTTGGCCTTGAAGGTGTGCAGGAGCTGTTTGGTGCGGGCATTGTAGAAAGACAGGAGGCCTGGGGTGAGGGGAGCAGGGGGGACGACAGATGTCAGGAGGCGGGTGAGGACCAGGGGAGGGGCCGGCACATTGGGATGGAGAGAGGGAAAAGTGACATTACCTTGGTGGAAGTCACAGTGCACGCCCAGGCAGTCGGGCACCGGGCTGTCCAGCACTTTGACCTTGTTGGCATGCTTGGCCGTGAAGCTGGCCTGCAACCAGTTGTTGGCATGCAGGCACCAGGACGCCGCTGTCTTGCCCAGCTGCTCAAAGCGGCCCAGGCTGCGGTAGGCCACACCCAGGCCAAAGGCCTTGCTGTCTGGTTCAAAGCGCACCTCCCAATAGTGCTCCCCTCCGTCAATCAGCGTGTCCCCTGAGACACGGGGACAGGGAAGGGGCCAGAATGAAGCCGAAGGTGTACACCTCCCATATACTCTTTTTTGTTGTTGTTTTTTGAGACAGGGTCTCTCTGTGTAGCCTTGGCTGTCCTGGACCCACTTTGTAGACCAGGCTGGCCTCGAACTCACAGCGATCCGCCTGCCTCTGCCTCCCGAGTGCTGGGATTATAGGCGTGCGCCACCACGCCCGGCTTTCCCATATACTCTTGAGCTGCTCCCTTGGGTCAAGTTACTCCCCGCGACCCCCCCAGCTCCCCCACCCCCACACTCCATGTTCCTGCCCAGGCCCCGCCTCCAGCACTCTAGTATCCTATACCGCCCCATCCTTACCCAGCACCGTGTACGACTCAGCTGTGAAGCGGTCCCGTCCCCCACGACCTGAGGACATCCTCTTGGGAGATGGAGTCCCTCTGTGGACAGCAGGGAAATTCAGCTCAGGTCACACCTTTCCCTGGGGGGGAAGCCTCGCTGGTCCATACCAGCCACTGTGAACATGTCTGCCATTTTCCTCAGCTTGGGGAAAAAAATGCCTAACCAACTGAGCTCTACTTCTGGGTCCTTCCCTCCGCCCAAGTCCTGACCAAAACTGACCACAGTTGAGTGTGTCCACTGGAGACTCAGGGGGACAGGGAGGGAGACGGGCTACCTGGCTGGGGAGTTCACAGGGGACGCTGTCCGGCCCTTGCCCTCTTTCTCTCGCGCCTTGATATCCTGGGCCTTCCCGCCCATGGCGTCCCACTCGACAGAGAGGCCCTCCACGCGCAGGTTCTGGTGAGATGTGGACCCATCCAGGCGGAACATGAACGCTGAGGCCAGGCAGACGAGGGGGGGAGGGGGGGTCACAGAGATGGGAAACCCAGATAGACATAGAGAGACGAGACGAGACGGGCGGCCAGTAACTCAGGCCGACCGGAACAGAGGACAGAAGGAGACGGACAGGAAGGGGAAAGATGGGGAAGACACAGGACAGGAAGGTTGAGGGAGCTGATCGTGAGCCAGAGGGACAAGGCCAAGGACTGTAGCCCAAAGGTCTATGGAGTCTTGAGGCATTTTCTTTCTTTCTTTCTTTCTTTCTTTCTTTTTTTTTTTTTTTAGTTTTTCCAGACAGGGTCTCTCTGTGTATGTGTAGCCTTGGCTGTCCTGGACTCACTTTGTAGCCCAGGCTGGCCTCGAACTCACAGTGATCCGCCTGCCTCTGCCTCCCAAGTGCTGGGATTAAAGGCGTGCACGCCACCACCGCCCGGCTCTCTTTCTTTCTTTTTAATTAATTTATTTATTATGTATACAATGCTCTGCCTGCATATACACCTGTATACCAGATGAGGGCATTAGATCACATTATAGATGGTTGTGAGCCACCATGTGGTTGCTGGGAATTGAACCTCAGGACCTCTAGAAGAGCAGCAGTCAGTGTTCTTAACCTCTGGGCCATCTCTCCAGCCCCCCTTGAGGCATTTTCAAGCCTGTCTCTCTGCCACGTGTTCCCACTGACCCCAAAGAGAGATCATGGCTACAGCAAGAGGGAATTAGGCTAGACAGCAGAGGGACTTCTGAAAGCAATATACAAAAGAGTCACTTCGGGAGACTGTGGCGTCTGTCCCCAACGCCACAGAGGACAGAAGGAGGGAGGGCGAGAAAGAGACAGGGCAACCACTCCATCCAGCCACATCTGCAATCCTAGCTCTCAGGGTGCTGAGGCTGGACATACCTACTCTGATGCTGTCTCCAAAAACTAACTTTTTTTTTTTTTTTTTAAAGAAAGTGAGGGGGTTGGAGGTCACTCACAAGCTTTCCAGTGGACTTGGGTTTGATTCCCAGCACCCAGAGGCATCTCACAACTGTCTGCCTGTCTTTAACCCCAGTTCCCTGTCTGGTTTCCGTGGGCACTGCACACTCTTCTGCACTGTCGTACACGCAAGAAAAAAAATCATAAAGTAATAACTTAAAAATCTTAACTGTGGCTGGGCGTGGTGGCACATGCCTTTAATCCCAGCACTCAAAAGGCAGAGGCAGGTGGATCGCTGTTGAGTTCAAGGCCAGCCTGGTCTACAAAGCAAGTCCAGGACAGCCGAGGCTACACAGAGAGACCCTGTCTCGAAAAAACAAAACAAAAAAAACCAAACTTAACTGCAGAAAGGGCTGGGCGCTAGCCTGACCTGTTCCTCATAAGAACCCCTGGATTCGGGGCTGGAGAGATAGCTCAGTGGTTAAGAGCATTGCCTCCTCTTCCAGAGGTCCTGAGTTCAAGTCCCAGCAACCACATGGTGGCTTACAAGCATCTATAATGTGATCTGACACCCTCTTCTGGTGTGCAGGTGTACATGCAGACAGAGCTATTGAATACATAATAATAAAGAAATAAAGCCGGGCGTGGTGGCGCACGCCTTTAATCCCAGCACTCGGGAGGCAGAGGCAGGCGGATCGCTGTGAGTTCGAGGCCAGCCTGGTCTACAAAAGTGAGTCCAGGACAGCCAAGGCTACACAGAGAGACTATGTCTTGAAAAAAAAAAAAAAAAAAAAAAAAAAAAAAAAGAAAAGAAATAAAAATCTCCAAAACAAGCCGGGCGTGGTGGCGCACGCCTTTAATCCCAGCACTCGGGAGGCAGAGGCAGGCGGATCGCTGTGAGTTCGAGGCCAGCCTGGTCTACAAAGTCAGTCCAGGATGGCCAAGGCTACACAGAGAAACCCTGTCTCGAAAAACCAAAAAAAAAAAAAAAAAAAAAAAAAAAAAAAAAAAAATCTCCAAAACAAAACAAAAACCCTGAATTCTAATTCTTAGAGTCCAAGTTAAAAACAAGGCCTGCACGGTGATGTCATTTTGACCCCAGCGCTGTAACTTTCGCTCAGGGACAGGGATTCTTAGGGCTCGGGCCAGCCTGGTGGACAGTGCCTGAAGAATGACTCCTGACGATGCTGTCCACAGGCACAAACCCCCTACACACACACACACACACACACACACACACACACACTAAAATCCATGGATCATCTCATAAATAGAAGTTTTAAAAAACCCACAAAAGCCTAAGATGTCCAAGTGAAGACGGCCACTATAGACTAAGGGTGAGCTCCCCAGCAACCACAGCAACACGGGTCACATCACTCCACTACGAGATCCTTAGGAAGGACGGGTGGGAGATCCAGAGTCAGGAAGGGGTGGGAAGCAGTCACCTGGTGTCTCTAAGGTCACCGGCTCAGAGAATTCACCAGCCACTGCCTTGTTACAGGCTTTCACACGGAAGTTCATGTATTTCATATCAAATTTGAGACCTAGGAGGGAAGAAAAGGATATGACACCCTCTTCTGGCCACCAGAGGTACTGCATACAGGTGGTACATAGACACACATATACATCAAAATAAATCTTAATGAGACACAGACAGACAGACAGACAGACAGAGAGACGGAGGTGGGACCCCTGTGATCTTACATCCTTTTTTATAGGCAGTTGTGAGCCACCATGTGGGTGCTGGGACCCAAACCCACGTCCTCTATAAGAGTTGCAGGTGAGCCGGGTGTGGTGGCGCACGCCTTTAATCCCAGCACTTGGGAGGCAGAGGCAGGCGGATCGCTGTGAGTTCGGGGCCAGCCTGGTCTACAAAGCCAGTACAGCCAAGGCTACACAGAGAAGCCCTGTCTCGGGGTGGGAGGTGTGCATGGGGCGAGGAGTTGCAGGTGCTCATACCACCGGACTGTCTCTTGGGACCCTTGATTGTCACTGCAGGTGGCAGGCCTGCCTTTCTGTCCTTGACCCAGGATCCCTGCTTATAGCTCTGCACACTTGTCCTCTTCTACTCAGGATACCTAGCCCGACCTCCAGCCTAGCCTTATGTGTCTGTCAGCCTCATACCTGCTCCCTGGCTGCCATGGCAAACGTTAGTCAATGCCCTGTGCTCTAGCACCTTCCATAGCTCACTGTGTCATCAGAGAGCTTCAATTCAGAACACAAGCGCCCCCTGGGCGGTGGGGGGGCACGCGCCTTTGATCCCAGCACTCGGGAGGCAGAGGCAGGCAGATCTCTGTGAGTGTGAGGGCAGCCTGGTCTACAAAGTGAGTCCAGGACAGCCAGGGCTACACAGAGAAACCCTGTCTCGAAAGCAAACAAACAGAACAGAAGAGAACACAGGCCTCAACGCACTCTTTTTGTTTCTGAGACAAGAGTCTCACTGTGCAGTAGGGCCCAGGCTGGCCTTGAACTCACAGAGATCCTCCTGCCTCTGCCTCCCAAGTGCTGGGATAAAAGGTGCTACCATTCCCCACTTCTGTTTTCTAGTTTATTTGTTTATGTTGAGACAGGGTTTCTCTGTGTAATAGCCCTGGCTGTCCGGGACTGGCTTTGTAGACCAGGCTGGCCTTGAACTCACAGAGATCTGCCTGCCTCTGCCTCCCCTAGTGCTGGGATTACGGGTGTGCGCCACCATGCCTGGCTTTCTGCTTGCTTGCTTTGACTGTCCTGGACTTGTTTTGGAGACCAGGCTGGCCTTGAATTCACAGCGATCCACCTCCCTCTGCCTCCTGAGTGCTGGGATTAAAGGTGTCCGCCACCACTACCCAGCCCGTTTTCCTTTTATATGGCAGGTCTCACATAGTACAGGCTGACTCTCTATGGGGATGAAGCTCAGGGTTCCCTTCCTGGCAGGTGAGCTCTTGGCACTTGGGCCACGCGTCCCCTTCATTTCTTTGGTTTGGCGCTGAACTGTAGCTACTCAGCAAGCTGCCAGGGGTGGGGAGACAGGAGGCCTCGCCTCACTTGTATGCCTGTGATTATCCTCAGAGGAAAAAGGCACAACAAAACCAGGAAGGGGCAGAGAGGCCTGGAGTGGGGGTTCTGAGGTCCCACGGTGGGGTAAGAAAGCAAGGGTAGATTTGTTTTGCTTTCTGTACGGAGGGGACACCAGTAGCTTCTGCGGCTCTGGCAACTGCCGCAATTAGCATGCTCATTATTAACCATGAATGCTAATTACAGATAACTAGCAGGCTGGTGATTAGAGCCTGAGATGTGAGAGTTAGGGAGGAAAATCAGGGGTTCCCCGCATGGAGAGGTTTTGTAAACTCATTAGGGCCCCGATGATTCCCGCCTCCTGAGCTCCTGCGCGCTGTGTGGATGCCTGGACTTGCTGACTTTTTCCAATTACCCCGAATCTTCCTACCGTTCACTAGCGAGTGGAGGAAGCAGAGATGGGTAAGCTGAGTGCCATGAGGACCTGCACGCAGCCATCCAGCCCAAGGAAAAAGCCAGGTGTGAAGCATCCAGCCAATGGCCAGGCGCAGACGGGCTAGCTGACCCTGAGCCCCAGGCCACTGGTACACTGTCTCAAAAAACTAAGGTAGAGAGCCATGGATGGAGACGGCCAACAAGGACCTCTGACCTCCACACTGGCACACGCATGTCCAGCAGCTGGATGGCAAGCTAGAAAGATGAGGGTGAAGCTCTTCTCGTGCCTCAGTTTCCTCCACTTTCAAACAGCTTTGAGAAGCTTGCCCTCTACACTAGGACAGATTCACCCATCTTGCTGTCTGCTCTGCTAATGGTTCCACAGGCTAACCCTGCCAGTCTCCTCTCAGACCCCAGGGAGCTACAGGAAGGCAAGAGCACCAACACAGGGCAATGGTACCATAAGGAGGCTGCGCGGCTGTGAGATGTACAGCTAAAGTGATCGGGGATTGCTCCACAAACTGCTCCGCAGCTACCAATGACTGCTTTCTTTCTTTCTTTCTTTCTTTCTTTTTCTTTTCCTTTTTTTTTTTTGGTTTTTTGAGACAGGGTTTCTCTGTGTTAGCGTTGGCTGTCCTGGACTCGCCTTGTTGACTGGGCTGGCTTCTAACTCACAGTGATCCACCTGCCTCTGCCTCCCAAGTGCTGGGTTTAAAGGCACTATGCCTGGCTGACTGCTCCCGTTCTTGCTTAGGCAAGCTCCCTCTCCTGCTTGGGAGTGCTCCTTCACTTGTCAGGAAATGCTTCCTCCTCTCCTGCCTAGAATGCCCCTTCCTGTCGGGGAGTAATCCTTCTGCCCAGAAGTGCTCCTTCTCCTGCCCAGAAGTGCTCCCTCACTTTTTAGGGAGTGCTACTTTAGGTGCCTAAGAGCATCAGGCTATGCTCCCCTACATACCTGTCTGCCGTGTCCCTCCATTCACCTGACAGTACTCCCCCATGTGCCCGACTAAACGTCCGTTTCTCCTTGTGAGTGCTCCTCATTTACCCTAGAGTGCTCCCTCGCCTGCCTGCCTGCCTGCCTGACAGCGTCCCCTTATCCATCAGGCATTGTTCCCCACGCGCCTATGTGTACTCCCTCACCTGCCCAACCACGCTCCCACATTTGTTGAGGGCTGCTCCCTTACCTGTCAAGGTGTGCTCAGTCTGCCGGATGCCCTCGACAACCATCCAGGGGTGGTCCTCCTTGAGGCGGGGTGGGCCTTCAAAATTGGTCCTGCGGTACTCCAGCACGTAGTGGTCAATCTTACTGTCCTCATCGGGCATGCGCCACACCAGCGTTATACAGTTATCTGCCACTAGGGACTCTGCCAAGTCGATGATAGGGGCGCTGGGCACTGCCAAAGTCCAGGGAGAGGGGTTAGCCCCGGAGGACTCTCTGCATCATCTCAGGTTACCACTACTTGGCATTTTTCAGTAATTCTCTACTAACTAGGGGTGTGGCTTTTTGGGGGGACTCCTCCCCACAGTGGTCTTCCTGAGAGTGCCAGCTCCCTAGGAGGTAAAATTCTCTACAATCCCCGTAATAGGGCTTTCCTAGAGTACCAGAACCCAGTGGGTGGGGCCAAACTGAAGCCCCTCCCACAGACCCTAGCTATGCGTGGGTGGGGCTCCATTAGGGCACACCCCCAAGACAGCCCTAGCCCGTGAATCTGGCTTGATTAGGCACTGCCCACACGGCAACAGGCTCCACCCCTGCATGGGCAGGGCTTGACTAGGACCCCACCCACAGACCCACCCTCACGTGGGCTAGGCTCAACTAGAGCCCAGGCAAGGCTCAACCTAGAGCAGTCCTGGCTTAGCCAGGCTTGGCTGTGAGTGTGGGCTGCACTTTCTGTCTCCACGCCTATTCTGCCCAGAGTCCTGGGCCCACAAGCTGGTCCCCATCTCACCAGGCAGGAACTTTAGGGTCTGTAGCATCTGCCGTTCCTGTGCGAAGTCGACCATGAGGTGACTCATATTGTCGCTGACCTTCGCTTTGAGTGACAGTCGGAAGGCGGGGGCCATGGTCACGCTGCGGGGAGGGAGGGAGAAGCAAACCAGTGGCAACTTGGTGGTAGAATGGCCAGGCTAGGGCATCTGGGGTCCCCTGCCCTGTGTTCCTGTGCAGTGCTCAGGGACCTGGCCTCCCCCAGTGTGGTGTCCCCACCCTCACACACGGGCAGGACTCTGGGATGAAGGCCTGACCTTGGCATCTTACCCATCTTTGATTTGCTTGGCAGCCTAGAAAAAGACAGAGCAGAAATTAAAGGCACGTGTCACCAAGATCTGTCCTACTATACAGGCAGGGAGACTAGGGCATGGCAGATGGCAAATGGCAAAAACCTCGACCAGGAGGCAAAGGCTGAACTGTCTGTTCCCTCTCAGGCTGCATGTCAAAGAGACAGAGACAACGGTAGCCCCCTACCCCCTCCTGTGCAGGCAACGGGCACGATTACTCTAGGTTTTTTGCCATTGCTGTTGTTTTGCTTTGTTGTTTTTTGTTTGTTTGTTTTTGTTGTTTGTTCTGAGACAGAATTTGTGTGACCCTGGCTGTCTTAGAACTCACAATATAGACCAGGCTGGCTTCAAACCCAGAGATCCACCTGCCTCTGCCTCCTGATTGCTGTTGTTAAAGGTGTGCACCATCCCTGCTTGGCTTTATTTTTAGTTTTAAAAATTACATTTATTTCTAGCCAGGCATGGTGGTGCGCGTCTTTAATCCCAGCACTCAGGAGGGAGAGGCAGGTGGATCTTTTTGAGTTCAAGACCAGCCTGGTCTATAAAGTGAGTCCAGGACAGCCAGGGTTACATAGAGAAACCCTGTCTCAAAAAACCAAAACCCAAACAAACAAAATTAGACTTATTTCTAACATGTATGGATGTCAGAGGACAGCCTTTGGGACTCAGGTCTCGCTTCCCACCATGTGGGGATTGAAGTCAGATCCATCAGGCTTGGCTGAAGCACCATTCTCCTGAGTCACCCACCAGCTACGAGCCTCGCTTTTTAAAAAAAAAAAACTTTTATTAAAAAATTAATTACTTTTTTTGAGACAGGGTTTCCCTGTATAGCCCTGGCTGTCCTAGACTCGCTTTGTAGACCAAGCTGGCCTCAAATTCACAGCAATCCACCTGCCTCTGCCTCCCAAGTACTGGGATTAAAGGCCTGTGCCACTACGCCTGGCCAGAGCCTCACATTTAACAAAAATATAGATGGCTCAGAATTACAGAAACCTCAGAGAAAGTAATGGACACTCCACAGAGTAAAAACCCATCCTGAGTGGTGTTGATGCACTCACTACTGAGTGATATGAGATTACGCTAATACCTTATTCAGTGAGCCAACTTATTTTACTTTTTGTGACAGGGTCTCATGTAGCCCAGGCTGTGCCGGAAGCCACTACATAGCTGAGGCTGGCTTTGAACTCCTGATCATCCTCCTAACTGCTGAGGTGACAGATGTGCACCACCACACCTGGCCTATATGGTGCTGGGGATGGAAGCCAGGGCCTAGTGCATGCTGGGGAGGCAAGCATCCTACCGACTACACGCTGGGTCCAGCTGCTCACTGAACAGTCTCAGAAACATACTTACGCCTGCTTCATGGAAGCATTAGCTAAATACAATAACTTGTGGGCTGCTGGGAGGCCTCAGTGAGTAAACGTGCCTGCCGCCAAGCCTGGGGGTTCTGAGGCGGATCCACAGACTCACATGAAGGGAAGGCAGCAGTGCTGTGGACCTCAGGGCCCCTGTGACACCCACCTGAGGGAAGTCCTCGCTGTCTGCAGCCTGCAGGGTCTGGTTCGCTGTCTCCAGGAGCTCCTCAGAGCTCTCCAGAGCCCTCGTGCAGGCGGCCAGCTGGTTCTGTGAGCCGTGTGAAACAAGGAGAGATTCCCTCAGCCACCACAAACCCATCCGGAGTTCTGCCACCCACAGGACCCACAGCCTGACAGGGCACAGGGCTGGGGGTCGGGGGAGCAGAATGAAGCCTTGAGCACCAGGAGAGCCAGGCTGAGCCGTTCTAATGGCCCGGGGCCACACCCGACGCCCCCAGGCTGTCTGCTCGCCACAGGTGGGAGTGTGGGATCTTGAGAAGTCAGGGTGAAGTTTGGGTACAACGTGAGGGAAGCCAGCTTGGAGTTGGGAAGTCCTCGAGTGTCATTGGCAGTGTTTGAGCGGGAGTGTTGCCCTGGTTTGGGGAAATCCTAGGGAAGGGATGGGGTGGGGTGAGGTGGGGGGCACACCTGCAACTCGTAGGTGCGGCTAGCCCTGTCCTGTTTGATCTTCATCAACATGGATTCCTTCAGCTCCTCCAGGACCACCATGAGGGACTGGAACTCGGCTTCCAGGTCCTCCTGGACTTTGGCTGAGTTTGCCTGCATGGGAAGAGGCCCACCGTGAAGCCGGTGCAAACGTCTTCAATCCCAGCCCTGGGGAAGGCGCAGAGGCAGGTTGGAATCTCTGTAGAGCACATTCTAGGCGGGCAAAGGCTGCACGGGGGCCCTGCCACAAAAAAGAAAAGGCAAGGCCGGGCGCGATGCCACCTGGTCTACAAAAAGAGTTCCAGGACAGCCAGGCCCATTAAATAGAGAACCCTGTCTCTAAAAACCAAACCAAACAAACAAATTAAAAAACATGTCTAGTGGCTGGGCGTGGTGGCGCACGCCTTTAATCCCTAGCGCTTGGGAGGCAGAGGCAGGCGGATCGCTGTGAGTTCGAGGCCAGCCTGGTCTACAAAGCGAGTCCAGGACAGACAGAGAAACACTGCCTCAAAAAAACAAAAGAAGAAGAGGAGGAGGCGGAGGAGGGGGCGGCGGCCAGGGCCACGCAGACACGGAAACCGAGGTGTCCAGCAGACACAGAGGGACGATGCCTCCCAGCCTGTCCCCAGCACCCCTCCACCCGCAGAATGGACCACACTGCCCACCTCAACATTCAGCAGCATCTGCTTTAGGGAGTAGATGAAGGTCTGCGTCTCCTCGTTCTTCACGGCCAGGGTGGTGATGATTTTCCTTAGTGCCTCCTGAGGGACGGAAGGGCCATGGGCAGTGGGCTGGGCGAGTGCCACCCTGCAAGGATGCAGGCCCGAGGAGAGGCTGCAGCATTCCCATAGCACAGAAGGACACGGAGGCTCATAGCAAGCCTCGCAGGGACAGACCCTGAGCACTGAGCCTACATGGTGTTGATTTTGGAATGTGTGTGCGTGTGTGTGTGTGTGTGTGTGTGTGTGTGTGCGCGCGCGCGCGCGCACGTGCACATGTTGTGTGGAGTGTCACTGTTTGGGTGTCATCCTCTCCACATATTATTTGAGGGAGGGTTTCTCACTGAGTCTGGGCCAGGCCAGCTGCCACTAGGCCCCCAGGGACCCTCCTGGGTCTGTGTCCCCAGGGCTGGGGTTACAGTGTTTGCAGCTACAGTAACTTTGTTGTTGTTGTTTGAGACAGGGTTTCTCTGTGTAGCCTTGGCTGTCCTGGATTCACTCTGTAGACCAGGCTGGCCTTGAACTCACAGCGATGCGGCCTGGCTCTCCCTCCCGGGTGCTGGGATTAAAACCGTGAGCCATCACCGGCCTGGTTACAGTAACTTTTTACACGGGCACTGGGGACTTGAACTCAGGGTCTTGCACAGCAAACACTTTACCCACTGAGCCACCTTTCCAGCTCCTTGCTGTTTTGCTTTGTCTCACTGTGTAGCCCAGGCTATCCCGGAATTCACATCAACCTCTTGCCTCTACCTCGGGGGGGGGGGGGGCTAGGATGACAAGAGTGTACCCCAGGACAGTATACACATCTTGAAAGTTAAAGGTGAGCTGCGGGGAGAGAGTAGCCTGGGCAAGGCGAGTGCCAAAGCCCAACTGGGCTAGCTTGAGGTAAGGGGGCTTTATGGAGAAACAAACTTCTCCTGGGAGAGGTGTGATAGACAAGGGTCAGCCTGGAAAATGGATGGAGTTCACCTGGGCAGCCCGGAAGGGCTTGTGAAGGGCGGGGCTTGGAAAGGAGGAACCTCAGGGCAGGTGGAAGAGAATGGCACCAGAGCTCGGCTCCCACCCAGGGTTGCGGGGCTGGGCAGTGCAGAGCTGGGGTCAGTGACCTGCGGGGTGGGGTCCCTGTTGAGCCCAGGATGGAATGAAGAGGTGCTGAGTGAGGGCTGGGGGAGGGGTGGGGGTCTCTGTGTTAACTGGGGCAAGGAGCGGGCGGCCCACGCGGGGGAGGGGCGCTGCGGCATCACCTGGTCCCCTCCCCGCGCCCGCTCCGCGCATCCCTCCGGGTCCTACCCTTTGGTCCTCCATGGTTGCAGCCCTGGGTCGCCCGGGCCCTGCCGCGGGGTCCTTCTCGGCTGGTTCTCCAAACCCTCAAACCTCCTTGGCTGCACCCGGCAGCCAATTAATCCCTCCGCGCCCTCGCCTCCTCCTCCGCCGCCGCGCCCCCGGTCAGCGCTCCATCACTGCATGCACTACGCATGCGCGAGGGGCTGTCGCTCCTTGGGAAATGTAGTCTGGAGTTGAGACTCGCCTTCCTCCAGAGCCTGGGTATCCGTCTGTGATACTAGGAGGGATGAGAAAGCGCCCAGGAAGAAGTCAGGATATCTGGCTTTGGCCTCTGGTTCTGTCTTTTTTTTTTTTTTTTTTTTTGGTTTTTCGAGACAGGGTTTCTCTGTGTAGCCTTGGCTATCCTGGACTTGCTTTGTAGACCAGGCTAGCCTTGAACTCACAGTGATCCGCCTGCCTCTGCCTCCCAAGTGCTGGGATTAAAGGCGTGCGCCACCACGCTCGGCTTGTCCAGCCCTCTCCAGGCACCTGATCCGCCTGGCTCTGGTTCTGTCTTGTGATCTCGGGACTATCTCTCTTTTTTTTTTTTTTTTTTTTAAAGATTTATTTATTTATTATGTATACAGTGTTCTGTCTGCACGGACACCTACAGGCCAGAAGAAGGCATCAGATTACATTATAGATGGTTGTGATGCACCATGTGGTTGCTGGGAATTGAACTCAGGACCTTTGGAAGAGCAGGCGGTGCTCTTAACCACTGAGCCATCTCTCCAGCCCTCGGGACTATCTCTTACTCCCACATTGTCCCCATTTGCTACTCAAATTGGCGCCCAGGCTGCCCACCCTATCCTACCTACCCTGAGAGCTGTCTTTCCATGGCTCGCGTTGTTGCCTTTAATTGTTTGTACAATCAACCATCGTTCAGCCATTATGGTCACACAGGGAGACAAGCTCCTATACATCCTACAAAGCCCCAGACTATATCTCCCCCTAGAAACCTCTGTACCAGGCCCTGGTCTTCAGAGCTGGACATGGTTTTTTGTTTTTTTTTTTTTTTTTTTGGTTTTTTTTGTTTTGTTTTGTTTTGGTTTGGTTTTGTGTTTTTTTTTTTTTCGAGACAGGGTTTCTCCGTGTAGCCTTGGCTGTCCTGGACTCGCTTTGTAGACTAGGCTGGCCTCGAACTCACAGCGATCCGCCTGCCTCTGCCTCCCAAGTGCTGGGATTAGAGGCGTGCGCCACCACGCCCAGCCACTAGACATGTTTTTTAATTTGTTTGTTTGGTTTGGTTTTTAGAGACAGGGTTCTCTATTTAATGGGCCTGGCTGTCCTGGAACTTTCTTTGTAGACCAGGTGGCCTGGAACTCACAGTGATCCACCTGCCTCTGCCTCCTGAGTGCTAGGATTAAAGGCGTGCGGCCCCCACCTCCCCATCCCCACTAGGCATATTAATTATGTTCAACTCTCTCTCTGCTGTCAACCTGGCAGAGTCTAGCGGGGGCGGGGGAGACGCGACACGACAGCGTCTGCTTGAGAACCTGTGGGTCCCTCAAGACTCCTCTGGGGTCGAGTGACCTTTTCACAGGGATCGCCTAAGACCGTCAGAAAACAGATATTACGCTTCAAAACGGTAGCAAAATCGCACATAGGAAGTAGCAACGAAAATAATTTTATGGGTGTGGAGGGTGTCCACCACAGCATGAGGAACTGTATTGAAGGGTCGCAGCTTTAGAAAGGTTGAGAACCACGGGGCCTGGATCTTTAAACACTGCCCTTCTGCCCTACCCTCTCCTCAGAACAATTCCAGGAAGCGCCCAGTGAGAAAGTAGGTCATGGTTGTGGTTGACTAGGTAGGAGACAACTCTTTTGGTCAGCAATTGCCGTATTGGCCACTGACCCCGGAGTGGGGCTGAGGTTGGTGGTTGACCCCCCCCCTGACTTTTGCCTAGGCCTTGGAGCGGCACCGAGAACCGCTTGGTTCTCACAAAGAGATGAGGGGTTCAGCAGTCAGTGTGGCTGGGGATGGCCCACCAGGAAGCCGCAGCCGTTCGTGTGGTTTGAGAACAGGATGGCTGGGTTTTGCTACTAGACCAGGTCTCTCTACATAGCCCAGGTTGCATCCTGAGCACTGGCATTAAAGGCATACCCCCACCAAGGGGGTTGGGGGGGGCATTGTTACCCCCACAACGCCTGTGTGAATCTAGTCACCACAGAAATCTGCTGCCATGGCCAGGGCCCGAGCACCTGCAAAGAGCCTCAGCCCCGTGCCCAGCACTGCAACCAGGACACGGCTTGGGAACCGGGGACCGAGACAGGAGATTGTTAACTTATTGACTGATTTTTGATAAGTATCACATTGCTCAGGCTGGCCTCATGCTCCGTATGTAAACAAGGCTGCCCTTGAACTTTTTGTTGTTGTTGTTTTCTGTTTTGTTTTGTTTTCCAAGACAGGCTTTCTCTGTGTAGCCTTGGCTGTCCCGGACTCGCTTTGTAGACCAGGCTGGCCTCGAACTCACAGCGATCCGCCTGCTTCCCCAGTGCTGGGATTAAAGGTGCATGGGCCACCATGCCAGGCTACTGCCCTTGAATTTTTAGTCCTCCTGCCTTTACCTCCCAAGGGCTGGGATGACAGGTGTGCCCCGCTATGCCTACTTTATGGGGTGCTGGGCCTGGAACCCAGGCTTTGTGCATGCTGGAGGCACGTTCACCCCACTGAGCCCCAGCCCCCACGTTCCTCTGTCCCACGCTTTGCTACTGCTTTTTCTCTGCATCCTCTGTATATGCGTGGAGAACCTTCCAAAGGGATTTCCACACCCACAACCCCAATCTCTACACTCACAGATAGACGTCTTCTCCTTTTTGGATGTACAATGCTTTGGGGTAAACTGAGGCATGGGGCGGAAGGAACTAGAACCCATTTCTCCCTCCCCACAGCCTGAAACACAGGATGTCTGCCCGCCCTCTGTCTTTCCCTGTCCCCCAGTGTCACCTCAGCAGGGGGTGGGGTGGATGCCGTGACAGGAAGAGTGTGTGTGTGTGTGTGTGTGTGTGTGTGTGTGTGTGTGTGTGAGAGAGAGAGGGGGGGGGGCGCAGCTGGGGTGATCTGAGTGTAGCAGGGTAAGCCTGGGCCCGGATGGTTCTGGGATGATGATGTTTCCTGGCTGGGCGTTCATCCTGTTCCAGCTCTGGGGTGAGTACCCGGGAGTCCCCATCTTGTGTGCCCCTTCCTGCTGTCCAGCCCTCTTTTTATTTTATTTTATTTTATTTATTTATTTATTTATTTTGGTTTTTCGAGGCAAAGTCTCTCTGTGTAGCCTTGGCTATCCTGGACTCACTTTGTAGACCAGGCTGGCCTTGAACGCACAGTGATCCGCCTGCCTCTGCCTCCCGAGTGCTGGGATTAAAGGTGTGCGCCACCACGCTGGACTTGTCCAGCCCTCTCCAGGCACCTGATCCGCCATCAAAGCCACTATGAACTTCAGTCTCCTCTTCTGGATACTTGGGCCCTTATGTGGTCTTCAGAGGGGTCCAAAACACAACCTAAACCCCAGCCTGTGGGGACCTGGAACCCCAGCATCTCGCCTCTGTCCCCCGACACTGTTTTGTTCCTTTGAGACAGGATATTGCTTTTTCAGGGTCAGGGTCCCACTCTGTAGCCCAAGCCAACCTGGAATTCAGAGATCTACCTGCTTTTGCCTCTGGGGATCTGGAGTTTATTTATTCATTTATTTGTTTGTTTGTTTGTTTTTCAAGACAGGGTTTCTCTGTGTAGCCTTGACTGTCCTGGACTCCCTTTGTAGACCAGGCTGATCCTCTGCCTCCCGAGTGCTGGGATTAAAGGCGTGTGCCACCACGCTCCACAGGGGATTAAAACAAAACAAAACTATATGTATCTGGGGTGTTCTTGTGCATGTGAGTGCAGGTGCTCCCAGAGGCCAGGGTGTGGTGTCTCCTGAAGCTGCCTTAACTACTGAGCCATCTTTCCAGCTCCCTCTCCTCCCCTTCACTATGTGGCCTGTTGGGGATAGAATTCAGGTCATTGGCCTTGACAGCCAGCCCCCCCCTTTTTTTTTTTTTTTTTTTTGGTTTTTCGAGACAAGGTCTCTCTGTGTAGCCTTGGCTGTCCTGGACTCACTTTGTAGACCAGGCTGGCCTCGAACTCACAGCGATCCACCTGCCTCTGCCTCCTGAGTGGACAGCAAGCCCCTTTACCTGCTGGTCCTGGTATCTTGCTGGCCTCTGTGTGTGTGTGCATGTGTGCGTGCGTGCGTGCGTGCGTGTATGTGCGCGTGTGTGTGTGTGTGTGTGTGTGTGTGTGTGTGTGTGTGTAGGGCATATACAAAAGCCTAAGTTCAACCCAGGTATCTTTTCAATTCATATCCACTGATTTTATTTTCTTTTCTTTTGTTTGTTTTTTTGTTTTGTTTTTGTTTTTGAGACAGGGTTTCTCTATGTAGCCTTGGCTGTCCTGGACTCACACTGTAGACCAGGCTAGTCTTGAACTCACAGCGATCCACCTGCCTCTGCCTCCCGAGTGGACAGCAAGCCCCTTTACCTGCTGGTCCTGGTATCTTGCTGGCCTCTGTGTGTGTGTGCATCTGTGCGTGCGTGCGTGCGTGCGTGCGTGCGTGCGTGCGTGCGTGTGTAGGGCATACACAAAAGCCTAAGTTCAACCCAGGTATCTTCAATTCATATCCACTGATTTTATTTTCTTTTCTTTTGTTTGTTTTTTTGTTTTGTTTTTGTTTTTGTTTTTGAGACAGGGTTTCTCTATGTAGCCTTGGCTGTCCTGGACTCACACTGTAGACCAGGCTAGTCTTGAACTCACAGCGATCCTCCTGCCTCTGCCTCCCAAGTGCTGGGATTAAAGGCGTGCATGCCACCACCGCCCGCCTCTCCACCGATATTCTAAGATTTTGTTTCTCGCTGCCAGGAGGCTTGTAGATGGGGGGGCTGCCAGGCAGAGAGCTCATGGGTCCCTGAGTCCTTGTGTTCCCAGCACAAGGTGACAGGAGTGCACCACCACCCTCTGCCCTTTGCAGGGGCCCTAGGGATTCAAACTCAGGCCCTCACACAATTTGCTAGACTTGTGTGACACCATGTCCTTTCTAGCCTTACAGGAAGTCGTGAGCCTGAGCGTGCAGCAGTGGCCCCTGTCAGTGACGGCGACACAAGGTGACAAGGTGTCCCTGTCCTGCAGCGTGACGCAGAGTCAGGCGTGGGAGAGGCTGCGCGTGGAGTGGTCCCAGGACGACAATGATTTTTGCCGCCTGCTCGTCTCAAATGGCAGCCTTACCCCTGTGGGCTGTGGGTCTCGGGGACAGCTGTTCTGGGAGCCACCTGGGAACTTCACCCTGCAGCTGGACCATGTTAGCTTCAATGACAGTGGGAATTACGTGTGCCGGGCCACCCTGGAAATCCCCGAGTGGCAGAAGGCTGAGGGCAACGGGACAGAGGTTGTGGTAAAGGCAGGTATGAGTGGGGGTGAAGCGATGTGTGGGTGGGGAAGCTTCCAGAATCTTTAGACTCCTGACTCTTAGATACTATCTGAATATAAAATTGTTCACAGCGCACTTGTGACACCCGCACTTGAGAAGTTGAGGCAGGAGGATGCCAGGCTCAAAGCTAGTTTGGGCTCCAGAATGATTGAGAGAAAAAGTAAAAAGCAGGCAGTTAAGCCGGGTGGTGGCGGCAGCGCAGTACTCAGGAGGCAGAGGCAGGTGGATCTCTGAGTTCGAGGCCAGCCTGGTCTACAGAGTGAGTTCCAGAACAGCCAAGGCTACACAAAGAAACCCTGTCTGAAAAAAACAAACCAATTACAACAGCAACAACAACAAAAAGCAGGCAGTTGAGGCAGGAGAGGAGGATCAGGAGTTCAAAGCCAGCCTAGGTTACACGAGATCTCAAAAGGCTGTGTGGGGGCTGAAGAGGCAGCTCAGTGGTTAGAGCACTGGCTGTTTCAGTTCCCAGCAATGGAGGCTCACAACAGGCTTTAACTCCAGCTCCAGGGGACCCAGCACCCCTTCTGGCCACCAATGATACCCCATGCACACATAAACAAAAATAAAGTCATCCTGGCACTTGGGAGGCTAGCCTGGGCTACAGAGGGAGATCCTATCTCAAAACCAATATGTAATAGAAGAGCCAGGCATGGTGGCACACTCCTGTCATCCCAGCATTTAAGGGGGTGAGGCAGACAAAACCAAACAGCGTCAGTGGGCTGTGGTGGCATTTGCCTGCTAGCCTAGAGGTCAGGAAGCTGAAGCAGGAGGATTGCCGAGACTTCAACACCAGCCTGGGCTTCACAGTCTCAGACAAAACAAAAGGCAAATTCCCACCACATTTAGCTTGGTTGCCCTGGAGCCAGGCTCACACCTCTCCCTTTCTGACATGGCAGGGCCTTGTGGGACCCCAGTACCCCTGTGGTTCCTGCCAGCCTCACCTGGTGTGTTTGTCACAGCTGGCAGGGGCACTCGGTGTGATTGCAGGAACTGTGTTCTGGCTGTGTGGGTCAAATCCACTGGCCCCAGGGGCCAGGGGCAATTAGCATGGTTTTGAGGGCAGAGGGTGGGTGGGGGTGGGGTGGGGTGGGGTGAGGTGAGATGGGGGAGCAGCTGTACCCAGCTGGCTTCTCTACTCCCAACAGCCTTCAGGGACCCCTGCCCACACGGGCACCTGCAAGAGGAGGGATTGGGGAGATCTGCACCTTTGGCTGAGGTTCCTATCAGTTGTGTAGACCTGGGCTCCAGCCCTGCCAGCTCCTTGCCTGTTCTGTCACGTGCAGCCGTGGGCCTCTTTCCTAACGTGGCAGGGTGAATTTAGAGGGACGGCATTTAACATGCTTCATACTAAGATTTGGAGTTTGCAAAACAAAACAAAACAAAAGAAAACTGGCCAGGTGGTGGTGGCGCACGCCTTTAATCCCAGCACTCGGGAGGCAGAGGCAGGTGCATGGCTGTGAGCTCAGGGCCAGCCTGATCTACAAAGTGAGTCCAGGACAGCCAAGGCTAACACAGAGAAACTCTGTCTCAAACAAAACAAAACAAAACAACAACAACAACAACAACAAAAGATTTGGAGTTTGGATGAGCTTTTGTCTTTCCAAGAGTCCCCCAGTGCTGGAAGCAGACGTCATTTGGAGGAGGGAAGGTCTCAAGAAAAAAAAATTGGAGGGGCCCCAGATGGAATCCCTAGTTTGTAACTGTATCCCACCGATAGCCCAAGAAGACTGCTCACTCAGGGGGTTGTTTCTACATGGACCCCTGCCCAAATCACCCAGCAGGTTTAATAACCTGACCCAGGGAGGAGAGTGGCTGCGGGTGTCCGGGCTCCACAGCCACCCGCCTCCTGAGACAGGCACCTCTTCCCTGCAGGTGACCCCCAGCGGAAAGAGACCTTCAGCCAGTTAGGTGAGACCCTGACGCCCCCCACCCCACCCCCCACCTTCCCACTCTTTCATGGCCCTCCCCAACAGATTGTCTTCTCTGTCTCCCCCAACCCAGGGCTTCTGGTGCTTCTGGTGGCTGGGGGTGTGGTGGCAGCCTTGGTGCTGAGTGCTGCGTTATGGGGCCTCAGCAGGTGTCACCGGGAGGATTCAGGTGAGAGCACCTGCCCAGGTGAGACTCAAGGGTGCTGAAGGCTTCTCGGTACGTGGCTCTACCGTCCCCGTGCGGCAGACATGGGAACTGCAGCCCTGTGCCAATGGGCACTCGGGGTGCGGGTGTGGGTGAGAGGGGAGGCGGCAGCGTAGTGGGGGGGGGGGGGAAGCCTGGCTCCTCAGCTGTGCCACTCTTAACTGACTGGCACCTTTTGATTTATGTCATTTGCCCCTCCCAGAAAATTCTTTTTACAGCAATGTCCTCTACCGGCCCCGGGAGACAACACACAGGCCTGAGGCCCGGTTTGAAGACAAGGCCAGGGGCCAGAGAGCCGAGGTCGTCTACTCTGCGGCCTTCCCCAAACCTGCCCTGCACTAGCAGCTTCTCAAACCCAGCCCCAGGCCCAGGCCTGCCCACTGTGCGTCTCCTGCACTCCCTAGGAGGCAGGGACAGGTCACACGCCAAGAGGGTTCCTTGAAGTCTAAAGAGGCCTTGGAGACTCTGGAAACCCAAGTCAACCCGAACAAGAGCTATGTGAGCGCGTCACTGTTTCTATAAGGGGAGGGGACTTCCAACAGCCTCAGGCCGACATTAATCATGTGACCCAAGGGCTCTCAATAAAAGCTGTTTTAAACACAGTACACAGTACTCAGGACCTCAAACATGCTATGCAAATGATTTACTCCTGACCACGCCCCTGCCCCTCATTGAGGGATTCCAGGCGTGGTTCTACCCCCTGATCACGATCCTAGCCCCCTCATTGGAGGTTCCAGGCATTGTCCCACCTCTGACCATGCCCCCAGCCTCTCACTGCAAGATTCTAGGCGGGGCTTCACCCCCTGACCACGCCCCCAGCCCCTCACTGAGGCTTCTGGTTTGTATTCCCAGCCCTAGTTCTGTTTTTCCTCTAAATTTTATTTATTTATTTGTTTGTTTGTTATTTAGGGACAGGGTTTCCCTATGTAGCCCTGGCTGTCCTGGACTCGTTATGTAGACCAGGCTGGCCTCGAACTCATAAAGATCTGTCTGCCTTTGCCTCCTGGGTGCTGGGATTAAAGGTGTGCGACGCCACATCCTCTAAACTTTTGAGACAAGTTCCTAGTGTGTTGCTGGTCTGGAACTGGCAATCCTCAACCTCACCAGTAGCTGCAGTGACAAGGCTGAGTGGCCAAGCCCAGCTTTAACAAGAGTCTTCAAAGCTAAAGTCTGTGGTGCTGTCGGGGGCGCTAACAATAATGCAGAGTTATTTGTGAGTTCCAGGGTCCCTGGAGATGGCCTGTACATCCCACTTTGGCCAGGAAGACTGCTTCACTTTTGATTTTTTTTTTTTCCCTTGTTTGTTTGGAGGCATGGTCTCACTATGTCTCACTATGCAAGATCAGGCTGGCCTTGAACTCAGAGATCCGCCTGCCTCTGTCTACCTCACCGCCTTATATTTTTATAATAGGCGCTAGGACAATGGCTCAGAGGTAAAGACCATACACTGCCCTTCCAGAGGACCAGCTACCCACACACATACAAGTATATAAAATAACAAAAGTCAAACAATGTGGGTTTTTTTCTTGTGTGTGTGTGTGTGTGTGTGTGTGTGTGTGTGTGTGTGTGTGTGTGATTATAATGTAATTACACTATTCCCTGCCCTCCCTTGCCTCATACATGTTCAAGAGGCATGGGTCCACACCCAGGCCTGGTTGGCTTCTTCCTCCCCGGGGGGAGGGGCTTCTTGAACAAGGAAAGGAGAGCTGAGGGTCAGCGCTGCCAGCATTCTCTCTCTACCTGTCACCCTGAAATGACAAGGGCTGTAACTGCCTCCCTCCGCTTCTGTGGATTTCCTGGGTGTGGGGTGGTGGTGGTGGTGGTGGTGGTAGGGAACAGATGTCACTCTGCTTGGGAAGCCACAGGCCCAGCTGCAGGCTGAGGACAAGGCAGAGCTGTCTGTCCCTGCCTCTGGGGACATTCAGCTTCTAACCCCAGCTGGGTCCCCATGGCAAAGGCATAAGGCAGCTTTGTCATTCTTTGCTCACTGCTCACAGGCACCTGTGTTTGCAATGGCTTTCAGGACATTCCAAGGTCAGAGAGGTCACCTGCCCTGCTGAATTGGCCGGGCATTGCCCCGCCCCCCCTCCCTCCCCAGCCCCGGAAGAACAGCAGGGAAAGAGAAGGTTTTAAAATTCATTTTTTATTACATTTATTTATTAATTTATGGTGTGTGACTTGTGTGTAAATCAGAGGACTTACTTGCAGGTGTTGGCTCTCTGCTGCCACCATGTGGGGTCCCGGGGTTGAACCTGGCAGGTCTGCAAGCGAGCGCCTTTCTTGGCCCGCCAAGCCCCTCACAAGTCCCGACAGTGTTTTAGTGGTTCTGGAGCACCCCACCAGGGGGCATGAAAGGCGGCTTGGAGGAAGTCTGTGTGCCATGGGTCCCCCGCTCCCTCTGTGGCCTAGCAGCCAATGTGCAGAGTCCTTCAGGGGCTCTGGCTGCTGGTGACAGGGTAGAGCAAGGCCAGGTGCTCTGCGCCTTGCACAGGCAGTGGGCGGGCACTGTAATGCAGGACCAGCTCAGGCACGCTGGGGAAGGGCCCGCTGTGCTGGCCCAGCACCACCTGGTTCTCCCGGGTCCACGCAAACTTCAGGTGCATGGAACCTTGGCTGCTCCTGTGGGACAAGGCAGACCATCAGTCTCAGACCCACCCAACTCTCCCTCCTTTCTCTGAGTGCAGGTAGGCGTTGGGCCTGACTCAGTGGCTCTGAGCTGGACTGAGGGTCAGGAGTGACTTCCTGGCGTCTACAGCTCTGTTAGGGTACCTTTCCCTTTGAAGCTCAGTTCTCGGCCAGTTAGAGGGACCAGAGGGTAAAAGTGCTTGCAGTCAAGCTTAATGACTTGCGTTCGAGTCCCCAGATCCCACATAGTGGACCGTGACGACTGAACCCCCAAAGTTGGACCCTGACTTCTATGCCCACATATGCGCAAAAATAAAATTAAAAAATCCCGGCAAATGAGAGGCAGAGGCAGGCAGGTTGCTACAAATGGCAGGATTAGCCTGGTCTGCATAGTGACTTCTGGGTCAGCCATGGCTACCTGGTCAGATTTCTTCCTCATAATACATTTGTTTGTTTGTTTGTTTGTTTTGAGACAGGGTTTCTCTATGTAGCCTTGGCTGTCCTGGACTCACTTTGTAGACCGGGCTGGCCTGGAACTCACAGTGATCCACCTGCCTCTGCCTCTGGAGTGCTGGGATCAAAGGCGTGCACCACCACTGCCCGCCCTGTAAATATTTATTTATTTATTTATTTATATGATCGCAGAACGCAGGAGGCAAAGGCAGGCAGCTTTTTGTGAGTTCGAGGCCAGCCTGGGCTCTGTAATGAGACTACTTTCCACTATGCTCACCCTAGGTGTGACGGCTCTCAGCTTAGCCCGAGCGTCACTTCTGTAAAGAGTCCTTCCTTCACAGCCTGCACTCCTAGCAAGGACGCAGGGACACACAACGTAGGGTCAGTTCATGCTGAGTCAGTGAAGAGCTTGGCTGTGCCCCTATGCTTCCTTTGAAAAACTCTGTTTACGTTCCTTATCTATTTATTCGTGCCCTGGGAGTTCACATGCGGAGGTCAGAGGATGACTCGTCAGCGTGTGGAGGTCAGCTCTCCTGGCACCATGTAGGTCCTCAGCCCAAACAGGGGTTCATCAGGGTTGGTGGCCTTTACCCACGGAGCCACCTCGCCAGCCCAGATTTATTTATTTATTTATTGCATTAATTAATTCATTCATTCCTTGTTTTTCAAGACAGGGTTTCTCTGTGTAGCCCTGGCTGTCCTGGAACTCACTTTGTAGACCAGGCTGGCCTCAAAGAGGCCCTCCTGCCTCTACCTTCCAAGCTCAGGATTAAAGGCCTGCGCACCATTGTCTGGGTCTATTTTTAATGTGTGTGTGTGTGTATGCGCATGTATTATGAGGAAGAAATCTCACCAGGTAGCCATGGCTGGCCCAGAAGTCACTATGCAGACCAGGCTACACACACACACACACACACACACACACACACACACAGTACCCATACTGACCAGAAAAGAAAGGGCGCCTATTTCCTGGGGTTAGAATTACAGGCAGCTGTGAGCCCCACGATGTAGGGGCTGAACCCACCAGGTCCTCTTGAAGAACAGCAAGTGCCCCTGAAGTACTGAGCTGCCTCTCCAGCGTCTTCCTGAATTTATTAATTTATTTATTATGTATATAGCATTCTGCCTGCATGTACACCTGCAGGCCAGAAGAGGGCACCAGATCTCATTATAGATGGTTGCTCAGGACCTCTGGATGAGCAGCCAGTGCTCTTAACATCTGGGCCATCTCTCAAGCCCTCCTACCTGCTTTTAATGAGACTGCCTCATGTAGCTCAGGAGATCTTCCTGCAGGGACCCCCCCTCACTGTTCTCCGAGCTGGGATGACAGGACTTGTGATCTACACTAGACTCTCACCTTAGGAATCTTGAAGAACCAGAGCCCCTAACTCGAGTGCTTTCTAGAACATTCTGAGAATCTGTCTTCATACAGACTCACGGCTACATTTCAAGTTTCGGACAGGGCCATTAAAAAGAACCCTGGGTCTTCGTTCCCAGCACCACCAGAGGTTTAGATCTCTTGCTAGGCTTCCTAGCTCATTCCCTGATGGACCCATTTAAGCCACTGGCCCAGGAGCCCCACCCACCTACCTGAAAGACCCGCCCACTTTCCAAAAGCCCCACCCACTGGCTTGAGAGCTCTACCCAGAGTGGCCCTGAGGCTGGGTCTCACCTGAGGGACAGAATGCAGTCCTGAGCTCTGGTCTCGCTGAGCCGCACGAGGTAGCTGCCTTCCTTGCAGAGGGACAGAAGGTTTTCGGCCTCTGCGCGGCTCAGGGGGCCGTGAAACCACCTGGGTAGGGTGGAGATAGACACCTCAAGATGGGCAGCAGACTTGACATAGCTGCAGGGCGAGCGGTGAGATCAACGGGGAACAGGGAGACAATTCCCTTGGACATGGTAAGTGGGGGCGGGGGGCAGCCTGGGCTACATGAGACCTTCACCAGAGAAATGAATGACTGATTGACGGAATAAATGAGGCCCGAGCTCCCTTGCAGTTCCTTGGGTCCCAGGGCCACCCCTCCTCCAGGGACCGCACTCACGGCTGCTTCTCCAGGGCCAGGGCTGTGTCCACGCGCTCCGCAGGCGGCGGTCTCCGGGGCTCCTTGGTGGAGGAGCCTGGAGTGCGTTCCCAGTCAGGACCTTCAAATTGTACTGGGCGAGAAGGGTGAGAGGTTAAGCCACGCCCACCCAGGGGTGGGCAAGGAGCCCATGGTGGGGGGCAGCCTATCACAGCACAGAAGATGGGAATGGAATCTAAGCTAGGACAGGACTGACGCAGGAGCTGTGATTGGTCTTTGGAAATAAAGTGGCACCCAGCCACCCAGAAATCAGGCGCCCATGGAAGGGGAGGGGCAATCCGAGCACAAGGCGGTGTTGCCAACAGGGCCGGGTTGGAAGATTATAATTAGGAGTCCCTTCAGTGGGTAAGGGTGCTTGTGGGTAAGCTGGGCTACCCTGAGCTTCATCCCTAGGACCCACGTGGTGGAAAGCAAGCACCCATCTGGGTTATTTCATATTCCTTAGGTTGATCTTATTACCTCTTGATTTAGCAAGGAGTTGTCTGACCCCAAGTCCACTGTGCAGCCCCTCCTAAAACCCCATCTCTGCCCCTCACCAGCTCCCACACGACTGGGTGCGTTCTTGTGTTTGGGTTGGTCCCGAAATGACCACAAGTCCGGTGCGATGTCATAGCCACATTCTCCCCCAAAATGGCGGCAGTGAAAGGAGGAGGTCTCTGAGGCGCCTGACCTTGCACATACCTGCGAAGGCCCTGGAGATATGATCTTTCTTCCATTCCCAAGGCTGGTCGTATTCATCCGCTGGCCTCTCGTCCTCCAGGGGCAGTCTGCCCTGGCCGGAAGCCGGTCCGTCTTCCGGTTCTGTATCGCGCTCTTCCTCATATGGCGTATCATAGAGCTGGACGGCTCGGCTTGGCCGTTCTGTGGTGGAGGGGACACTGGTCACCCTCCCCTCCCACACGGGACTTTTCCCCTCACCCCCTAACCCTGTGCACTCACCACTGGAAACGCTCCTGGCATCGTAGGGCTCCATGTATCCATCATCCGGGGCTGGCGGCTGAGGCTGGGCATCGAACGGGTCTGAGTACTCAGTGTCTGCTCCCGGCTGCTGGGAAAGGCTCGGGCTAGCTCTGGATGGCCCTGCTGTGTGACACTGTATTCTCTGCCTGCCCTTCCTGGGCCGTTTCATACTTCTCAGAGCTAGGCTGGTCAGGGAGTCCCATGCATCCACCTGCCCCTGCCTCCCCAGTGCTGGGGTTACAAGCACACGTCACCACACTCAGCTCTTTAAGTGGGTTCTAGGAATTCCGACCCAGGCCCCAGTTCCCCCCCCCTCCCCCCCCTAGTACTGGTATCGTTCTAACACCAGCCCTTAAGCCCTGAGTAAGGACCCAAGCCTGTTTTCCAGGCGAAGAAACAAAAGCACAGAGACGGTTAGTGACGTGGGCAGGGTCACACAGCTGGTTGAGTAGGAGGCAGGGTTTGGTCCCAGTGTGTTTTATCTCCTATGTCCCTTCCTTCTCTCGCGTCTCCCTCTTCCAGGGGTCTGGTGGGAAGGAGCATTACAAGTTTTAGGCTTGCTTGGGCTGCACAGAGAGAACCTGTCTCAAAGCCAAATCCAACTAATAGACCAGCGCTTCTCAGCCTTCCATGGCTGCAAACCTTTTTTTTTTTTTTTAAGGAAGATTTATTTATTTATTATTATGTATACAGTGCTCTGCCTGCATGTACAGCTGCATGCCAGAAGAGGGCACCAGATCTCATTATAGATGGTTGTGAGGCACTATGTGGTTTCTGGGAATTGAACTCAGGACCTCTGGAAGAGCAGTCAGTGCTCTTAACCGCTGAGCCATCTTTTAATATAGTTCCTCCTGTTGTGGTGACCCCCCCCCCCCGCCCAACGATAGAATTATTTTGTTGCTACTTCATAAAGTTTTTTTCCCCCTTTATTTTATTATTTATTTATTTTTGACATTTTTCCAGACAGGGTTTCTCTGTGTAACAGCCTTGGCTATCCTAGAACCTGGAACTTGCTCCGTAGAGCAGGCTGGCCTTGAACTCATAGAGACCTGCCTGCCTCTGCCTCTCAAGTGCTGGGATTTAAGGTGTGTGCCACCACCACCACCTGATGGTCTTAGGAGACCCCTGTGAAAGGGTCATTTGATCCAAATGGGTCTCGACCCACAGGTTAAGAACCACTGTCATAGACCAAAGCCGGGCTGAGGCTGTGGGTAGATTAGATCGCCTGCCCAGCATGCACCAGGTCCAGCTTCCACCATGTACAACATAACCATCGACTGAGACACATGCCTGTCGTCTTTGGGAAGTGGGGCCAAGGAGGACCAGGAGTTCAGATTTACTGTAGTGTGTTTGAAGCCAGCCTGGACTACACTGGACCGGGTCTCACGCAAAACAAAAACACCACCTACCCTCGGTCACCCCGAATGGAGAATGGGCCAAGGGGGACGCTGGGTAGCCCAGAAACAATTAGATTCCCTGGAGGGGGGTTTAGGGGGGTGATGTGGGGGACCCCCCGGAGTGATAGGGACAGAGCACCTGCGCGGGATGCTGATCCCGCTACGCACCTCCTCCCCAGGGCTACCCAGTAGGGCCTTGGCTCTGGCCATGTCTGCAGCCTCCACCTTGATTAGCCGATGATGCCTGGGCGAGTTGTATTTCGGGTCCCCGGACCCGGTGGGCTCCTGCTCGGGGCGGCCTTCGGAATCCTCATAAGGATCCTCGAAGTCCAGGTCCTTTTGCTCGCGGTAGGCCCGCAGGATGTCGCTCTCGGTGTAGTCGGGGGTGGGCGGCTGCGGAGGGGGCCTCCGGCCGCCAAAGCTCAGATAGTCCCGGAGCCACTTGGCCATCGATGCCCACCAAATAGGCTGGTGTCTGTCAGACAGGGGTCTCCATGCCGCGCTCTGCAGCTCGTCCTGCGGGGAAGGAAGGAGGGGAGAGAAAAAGGGGAGACAAAAAAGGGGGGGGGAGGAAAAGGGGGAGAGAGAGGAGGGAGAGGAAGGGGGGAGGTTGGAGGTCAGGAGGTCCTTGGCTGGTCTCAGAGAGGAGGGGACAGCAGGTGGCGACCCTGGCGCTGCTGGCCAAGGGTCTGCTGGAACTGGGCACTTTAGGGTCTGTGTTGCAGGTAGTGTCAGCACCTCGGTGCCTCGGAGCTCCGCGCGCAAAGTTGCCAGAGGCTGAGCCACCCCAAGAGGATCGTACTCCCCTGTGGGGCTGCTGTCCGACCCCGCGGGTCCCACCGACCCGGATCCCTTAACCTGCACCGCCCCCCATCCCTCATCTCTCCCCTGCCCCGGTCCCTTTTCCCCACCCTCACCCCATCCCTTAATATCCGAATCTCTTAATTCCGGCATCCCTTAACTCCCCCTCCCGGATCCTTTAACCTCCCGATCCCTTAACCCCTCCTCACGCCCCCCACCTTCGGGATCCCTTAACCTCCCCATCCCTTAGCCGCCTGCAGCCGCCGCCACCTCACAAAGGCACATAAACCACTGGGTCCCGGCCTCGGGCTCTCCGGGCTGTGGGAGGAGCGAGGACACCCGCGTCCCACCGCGTCCCGTCCCCGCCCCTTGGACAGACCTGCAGACCTCAGACCTTCTGCCACTCCCGGACAGGGACCGCAGGACCTGGACCCCGGAGGGCCCGGGAGGACGAGGCCACCGGCAGGAGGACCGAGTCGCCCTTGGGACCGGGGCCGGGCGGGGATTGGGCGAGAGGCCCCAGCATCGCGCAGGGTCGCGGCTGGAGGTGGCGCGGGGCGGGAGGCGTCGTCCGTCACCGCCGCGTCCGTCGCTTTGTGGTGGAGGAGGGGCGAGCTGCGGCCGCAGCTGCCGTGCGAGCGGAGAGAGGGGGGCGGACTAAGACCCCAAAGGCTGGAGAGGGAGCCAGGAAGTGGAGTCCCAAGGAGGGAAAGGGCAGGGCAGGAGTCAGCCAGAGTCGCCCAAAAGCCATGGCCGCGGGTCTGGGTGCCTTAGTCTCTCTAACTTGTAAACGGTGCAGGAGGTATTGACCCCCTACTGCAGAGGGTCTCATGTAGCCCAGGTTAGCCTCTAAATCACTTGCAGCAAAGGATGACCCCGAATTCCTGATCCTCCTGACTCAGCCCCCCCCCCCCCGCCCCAGGGCTAGGGATGACACTGGGGCATCTAGGCAAGCGCCCTACCGACTGACTTGTTGAGGTTGGGGAAACTGAGGTACAGAGAAGTTATGTGTGGAGTGGTTTACTTAGGCCATCCGTCCGTTTGTGCCTGGACATTTCAAGGATGGCACTGGTCGCTCACAGGATGAGCGGTCATCCTCTCCTCCGTTGTGAGCACTGCTTTCCAGCTGGGGAAACTGAGGCTTAGAGCTAGCACAGCATCCAGAGTAGGCTGTGTCCCCTGACCTCCTGCAGCTCCCTTCTCTGTCAGACAGTCCTTGAGGGCCACCAAAGCGCGGGTAATCGGTTCTCGGTGTGTTGGCGCAGGCAGCGGCAGCCACGGGTATCACACACAAGCCTCTTTGGATGGAAAGCTGTGCGTGGCCGGAATGGCGATCAGGGGCCCTGAGGCAGAACCAAACGGCGCTTGACTTTCCCGCACCCTGGAGCCTCCGGAGGGTAGCAGGCGGTGGGGATGGGGGTGCGGGTGGAGATTAAGAGCCAGGACCCTGAACTGGACTTTCTGATGGGGGTGGGGTAAGGAGAATCATGGAAGCTACCCTGGGAATTCCTTCTGGATGGATGACTTGGAAGATGGGGCAGGGGCACCTCCCCCCCTTGTGTCCCATTGATTCTGCATTGTAACCCAACGCCCTACCGCTGCCCCTTTCAGAACTATAACCCAAGGGCTGGGGGGCAGCTGAGAGCATAGTGTTGGCCCCAGCATCTTAAGCCCAAACAAAAACACAAGAAAATGAGGCCATGAGTACAGTATATCAGAAAGGCTATGTAATGTGCTGCGCCCAGAACATTCCATTCCCTCATGTTGGAAAGCATCCATGAATCCATCCTGTCTGTGCGTTGGCCTGTTCTGGATACTCTGTCATGGTCTTACACTGGCTCCATGTATCCTGTTGGTGGCATGCGATGGCGCTGTACTCCTTCCTGTTCAGGGATGTGTGACTGTCATGGGATACACAGTAGTGCTCAGTGCATAGACTAACTAGGGCCTCAGCAAGCAGGCAGATGGGAGTCCCTGACCCTCAAATCTGGGAAGGGGAAGTGTACCAAAGCACAGGGACATAGTGGGTCTGTGAGGCTGGTGGCCATGCCTTTAGTCTACACAGTGAAACTAAAAAAAAACTAAAGGCCCAGATCAAAACACCCTGGCCACTATGAAGACAGATCCTGCCTAGTGCAGTCTGGTGGGTGATGCAAGGCTTGCCTTGGGAAGCCTCCCAGCCTAAGGAACGGAGGACGTGTGACTGGAGGGCTCCAGTCTGTTGGAGGCACAGTGGCATATGGGACACAAAGGCCTCAGATCCAGCTGCAGCGTGCCACCCCAGCCCTTGCCAGGCAGTCTGCGTCTTCATGCAGGGGCCAGCCAGGCATGTGGCCAGCCAGGGCAGAGGTCCATGGGGAGCTGGTACAGCCAGCATCTCTCTGAGCGCCCAGGACAGGTGGTGAGGGTTGGCTTTGTCCTGGTGGTTCCTGTTGCCAGGGGACCCCAGGGAGCTGATGGAGGAGATGGCAGCTGCAGGGGTGGGCTCCAACCAGACCCCAGGGCGGCCCTGCTCTTGGCTTGAGAAGGGGGCAGGGCTTGAGGGCACTGGTGTACAAAGAAAAAGCAAGGGAAAAGCAGACTCCAACTCAAAACATTTCAAACTGAAGATGGGCTTGGTGGCTCATGTGTCCAATCCTAGCACTGGTGAGGTCGACTAGCCTGGGCCACATAAGCCTGTCTCTCAACCCCCACACTGCCTGGCTGTGTTCTACACAGCAGATGCAACCTCGATAGTTTTCTTATAACTCAATGCCAAATTCTGAATGAAGGATGTGTGCTGAGGCCCTGGCCCAGGGGGATGTGGCAGAGGCCCGAAGTGTTCAGCCCTGGTGCAGCCCTCTGCAGTCAGGGGGTTCTTTCCACATGGGTCTGTTTTTCAACTGATTTTCTATTTGTCCTTCTTTTTTACACAGTACTACAGTGATGTTGGTGGAGCCCTAGGCCGTCTGTATGGTTGGAAGATGGTCCCCAGGGACTCTGCACCCGCCTGATATCAAAGTGTATTCAGATCTGTGGCAGGAAGGGAAAGGACCAATAGGCACCCCACAACTCAAGGAATGAAGAAGTGGATCAGGCTGTCCATCTTGGGGTGTCTGTCTGCATGCTAAGGGGACATTGCTTCTCCACATGAAAGGCAGACATGGTCCAAGGCCTGTGCTGGCGGCGTGTTGCTTGATCCCATCTCCTCCTCTGGCTTCTTGGGTCTATGATGCCACCATGGGGCTCAGCTGTCACTGTCCTCGCTGTCCCCATATGCACCCAGCTGGCTCAGGGAGGAGGCACACGGTCTGGGGGTGTAGGGTCAGCTGCCTTCCGGTTCTCGGGGGCACCTGTGGGGAGGGTGCAGCAGGGAGTGTGACTAGGTCACTCCTGTCTATGACGTGCATGGTGCAGGGCAAGGGGAGTGTGGCCCAGAGACCCTGCCCAGTGAGTGTCCACACAGGAAATGAGATAGTGCCAAGGGCCAAGGGTCACCAAGAGCCACCATGACTAAGAGGGTGCACAGGAGGAGCCTCTACACTGGACCTACCGTGTGACTCAGGGTGGGTGACCCTCTCTAAGCCTCAGGATCTGCCTCTGACAAACACTGATAGTGGCAGTGACAACTGTGTCAAATGTTACCATGTGTCAACCCAAGCCAGGCCCTCTCATGGTGGAATTATCCAAACTCCAGGAAAGGACACTGAAGCTGCAGACCACATGACCAACACACTGGCTTGTGTCCCTTGGTACTGTGTAACCTGTCACAGGTCACTTTTAGCTATTGTGTGACTTTGATTCCAAGCCTTTGCTCCTTTTTATTTTTTCTGGTTTTTCAAGACAGGGTTTCTCTGTGTAGCCCTGGCTGTCCTGAAACTTGCTTTGTAAGCTAGGCTGCCCTTGAACTCACAGAGATCCACCTGCTTCTACCTCCCAAGTGCTGGGATTACAGGCGTGGGCCACCACCAGCTGGCTCCATTGTCCTTTTTCAGATGAAGTCTCACCGAGCCTTGGCCTCAGATCCCCTATGTAGCTGAGGCTGATGACCCCTGAGTCCCAATCTTCTTGCCACCAGTCTCCTGAGCGCTGGGTGACCGGCTGCTGGGCGAGCCTCTGCCCATGAAGCCCCACCTCACTCTGCCCACCTTACGAAGCTTCTAGACAGTGCCAGACATGCACTGCTGCCACCCATGGCTGCTGAAGGGGGACTCACCCAAGGCGGGCACCTGGACTTGCTCTGAGCCCCCGTTGGCTGCTGTCTTCGCCTTCTTCGGCACAATCAAGCTGGCTAGGTGTGCCCTGCTGCCCAGGACCTCTGCCTTCCTCTTGGCGTTTGGTACCTGTGGGGACCGTGCACAGCAGTTGCCCCCTGCTCTCCCTGACCTGGCTCTGTGGAAGCAGTTTGCTTATCAAGTTTGTCCAGCTCCAAATTCCTCTCTGGCCCCCTACGGCCTGTCCCCCACTCCACACTTTGCACTTGACTTCTCGTCTGCTGCCCACCTTCATGCTGTGAACTCCTAGCCACCCCTCAGTAGCTATCTCAGGCATCTGCCCGTGTGTGGTCTCAAGAAACGGTGATTATCCAGGGCCCACAGTCCTTTTTTGACTACTGTCTCCTTAGTATTGCCAAGAGCTTCTGGCACACAGTAGGTGCCTCCCTGAATATGACAGGTACATGACGCTCTTACGTGACATTGGGGTGTGAAGAAATAAGGTATAATGTGCAGGCCTGTCAGTCACCCCAGCCCATGGGGGGCTGAAGCAGGAGGACTGTGGGTTTGAGGCCAGTCTGGGCTGTAGAGTGTGACCCTACTTCAAAGACAAGACAAACACATCCAGAATACGTCTGCGTTCTATAAGGACAGGTTGATGGGGCCTGCGTGGGTGGCCTGAGCTGGGGTCTCAGCACCCACTGAAGAGCTAGGCAGAGCAGCATGAGGCTACAGTCCCAGAGGGAGAACCCTGGGAGTCAGCGTGCCTGCTGCGCACAGCTGCCACAAGAGGAGACCCTCTCTCAGCCAGGGCGGGAGGGGAGGCAGTGTGCTGACCTCCAAGCCTGAGTGAGCGCACTGGCACGCACAGCTGGGTGCCGCCTTCAAGGACTAACACTCTGGAAGCGGAGGAGGCTAGAAGGTGCCGGAACCTTCAAAAGCTGGCGCCAGAGCTGCCAAGTTCCGGAGGCACCCAGGACCCTGTGGGACTTAGGGAGAGCCTGTCACCTTTCGCAGCCGCGGGAGCTGGCTCCTGGTTCCGTGGGCTTTAGTTCTGGTCAGTGTGCTCTCCTGTAGGAGCCAGAGGCTGACAGGGCTGCTTCCTCAGCTGCCCTGCACCACGTCTTTTTTCTTGTTTTTGGTTTTTCAAGACAGGGTTTCTCTGTGTAGCCTTGGCTGTCCTGGGCACTGTAGACCAAGCTGGCCTTGAACTCACAGCGATCTGTCTACCTCTGCCTCCTTGAATACTGGGATTACAGACATGCGCCACTACACCTGGCTCTTCCACCATGGTTTTTCGGCAGGGTCTCTCAGTGACTTGCGGGTCCCACCCAGCAGGGCCCAGGGCCCTCCTGTCTCTTCCTCCTCCATGTAGGACCCCAGGCCTGCTGGGCTGCATCTGGCTTTATTTATTTTGAAATAGTCTTGCTATGCAGCCCAGGCTGACCTCACACATGAGAACTCCACCTGCGTCTGCTCCCAGGTGCTGGGATTACAGGTGTGTGTCACCATAACCAGCTTTTTACATGGCACCGGGCCAAACCCTCGTCCTGTGCCTGTGGGGCAGGAACCTGACTGAAGGAGTGACTCCCCATCCTTGGTGGTCTAGTTCACTGGCTATTCCCTCCCTCAGCCTCAGAAGCAGGAAGCAGAGCAGAGCAGCTGTTTGTCCTGTTATGAACACTAGTCCAGCTGCCCATGATTTCTCCTGTGGCCGTTCACCCTGGGCACCCACGCCTCACACCTTGGCCCGGCTCACCTCGTGGAGGATGGCCGTGGGGTTGGGGCTTGCGGCTGCCCATGATCGGGAAGGCGGAGCCTCATCCTCTGAGTCGGAATCCTCTAGAAGCCTGCGGTGTCGAGCCTCCTCCAGCAAGGCCCTATGGGATGGATACAGTGAGAACCGGCTACAAGCGGGGTGGGGAGTGTTTCTAGGGGGTCTCTGCTGCAGCAGCTCTCAGAGCGAGGGGAACCGGAGAGCAGGTGACAGTGTAAACAAAAACTGATGGCAGTGCCAGTGGCTGAAGCTTGGCTGGAGCATGTTAGGTTCATACCCAGAACTACAAAAATAAGTAAATATATAGCTGGGTGCAGAAGCATATGTGCCTACTGGGGTGGATGCAGGAGGATCAGGAGTTCGAAGCCATCCTCGGCTACTAAATGGCTTTGAGGCCAGCCTGGGCTTCAGGAGGCTCTATCTCAAACAAATCCACATCCGTGGGGCTGAAAGAAAAAGTCAGTGATGGCTGTGGAGCACTGGGTCCCATGGGTCCCAGCAGCTGGGTCTCAGTAGAGTTTGAGAGGACAGGACAGGAAGGGGCCCTCAGCTAAGGAGAGGGGCAACCATAGAAAGATCCAGAAGGGCCCAGGCAGCTCACGCTGTCTCGCGCTCGTCTTCCTCCTCCTGCTGCTGTCGCTGCTGCTCCTGCGACAGGTGGTGCTGCAGCAGCATGGCCTCGAAGTCCACGTGCGCCTGCCGCTGGTTCAGGTCCTTCAGCTCCTGCAGGTTCTCCAGCACCTCCATCTCCAGCTTCGAGTCCTTTGTGCGGTTCTCTAGGACCTGGGGGAGCAGGAGTGGGTGAGGGGCGCAGGGCAGGAGAGAGGCGCAGGGAAGGAGAGGGGAGCAGGGCAGGAGAGGGGAGCAGGGCAGGGAGGGGGAGCAGGGCAGGAGAGGGGAGCAGGGTAGGAGAGGGGAGCAGGGCAGGAGAGGGGAGCAGGGTAGGAGAGGGGAGCAGGGCAGGAGAGGGGAGCAGGGCAGGAGAGGGGAGCAGGGCAGGAGAGGGGAGCAGGGCAGGAGAGGGGGAGCAGGGCAGGGAGGGGGAGCAGGGCAGGAGAGGGGAGCAGGGCAGGAGAGGGGAGCAGGGTAGGAGAGGGGAGCAGGGCAGGAGAGGGGGAGCAGGGCAGGAGAGGGGAGCAGGGTAGGAGAGGGGAGCAGGGCAGGGAGGGGGAGCAGGGCAGGAGAGGGGAGCAGGGCAGGGAGGGGGAGCAGGGCAGGAGAGGGGAGCAGGGTAGGAGAGGGGAGCAGGGCAGGAGAGGGGAGCAGGGTAGGAGAGGGGAGCAGGGCAGGAGAGGGGAGCAGGGCAGGAGAGGGGAGCAGGGCAGGAGAGGGGGAGCAGGGCAGGAGAGGGGAGCAGGGCAGGAGAGGGGAGCAGGGCAGGAGAGGGGAGCAGGGCAGGAGAGGGGAGCAGGGCAGGAGAGGGGAGCAGGGCAGGAGAGGGGAGCAGGGCAGGAGAGGGGAGCAGGGCAGGAGAGGGGAGCAGGGCAGGAGAGGGGAGCAGGGCAGGAGAGGGGAGCAGGGCAGGAGAGGGGGAGCAGGGCAGGAGAGGGGAGCAGGGCAGGAGAGGGGAGCAGGGCAGGAGAGGGGGAGCAGGGCAGGAGAGGGGGAGCAGGGCAGGAGAGGGGAGCAGGGCAGGAGAGGGGAGCAGGGCAGGAGAGGGGAGCAGGGCAGGAGAGGGGAGCAGGGCAGGAGAGGGGGAGTGCGGGGCAGGGAGGGGGAGCAGGGCAGGAGAGGGGAGCAGGGCAGGAGAGGGGAGCAGGGCAGGAGAGGGGAGCAGGGCAGGAGAGGGGGAGCAGGGCAGGAGAGGGGAGCAGGGTAGGAGAGGGGGAGCAGGGCAGGAGAGGGGAGCAGGGCAGGAGAGGGGAGCAGGGCAGGAGAGGGGAGCAGGGTAGGAGAGGGGGAGCAGGGCAGGAGAGGGGAGCAGGGCAGGGAGGGGAGCAGGGCAGGAGAGGGGAGCAGGGCAGGAGAGGGGGAGCAGGGCAGGAGAGGGGGAGTGCAGGGCAGGAGAGGGGGAGCAGGGCATGGGTGAGACGCTAGGTAGAGGGGGGCATACAAGGGACAAGGGGCAGGGGCAGGGGCAGGTGCTATGGCCGAGGGCTCACCTTCATGGGGTTGTTCAACTCCTCATCCTCTCGCTCCTTCTGCACCCGCTTCTCCTCCTCCTCCAGAAGCTTCTCAGCCTGGAAGTTGCGCGTGGCCCCGTGCTCCATGGTGTAGTCCGTGTTCTCTGGGTCTGTCTGAGAGGGGAGGGGACAGAATCACCGACAGCTCCCAGGTGGTGACCTGGGTCCTTGAGTGCATTTCTCCATTCCCTCTGTCAGTCTCTTTGCTTACACCTTTGGTGGCTGTGGGGCCTTTCCTCCTAATGCCCACACTTTCTAGAACATTCTGTGGCCAGAACAGAGAGCACCTGGCTCCTGCAGGGGCTCTCATCCCCTCAGGTTCCCTGACTTCCCGCGGTCCATATGCCCTCAGCGCACCTGCATCTGTCTGGGCCGTGGGAGCACGGGGCTATGAAATGAACGAAGCTTTGCTCAAAAATAAGGGACAGAGGAGACAGCCCAGGGGTTAGAGCACTGGCTGCCACTGCAGAGCACCTGGGCTCAGTTCCCAGCACCCACATGGTGACTCACAACAGCTCTCAGGGACTGGCCCCCGCTCCCCCAACTTGGGCACCAGGCACACAAGTGGTCCACAAACATTCAGGCAGATACTCACATATGTGAAATAAAAATGTGCGCAAGCTTACATTTTGTTCCTATCAATCAAACCTAATTTTTTGAACTCAAAGAAAAAAGCTTTCAGTGAAAAAACATCAAAACCAAAACCCAGTGCCTCTTATGGTGCAGACTGGAGAGGTGAATTTCTCTTCTGTCTGTCCCTGAATCCTTTGGCTTCTGTGCCTGGGTAGTGGCTCAGGCAGAGCACTTTCCAAGTGCATGTGAAACCCTGGCCTCCATGCCAAGAAACACAAAAGAACAAAAGAAAGTCACCATTTGTATCTAGCTACGGCAGCACACGTCTGCCGTCCTACCAGCCCAGAGGCGCAGCAGGAGGATCGCAATTAGAGCCACCCCTGCCTACACAGGAGTTTGAGCCAGCCTGGGCTACAGGAGACTGTCTAAACAAAACAACAAGCAAGGCCCCAGCACAGGACCATTTTCCTGGTGCCGCAATACATCCCACACCCTGCACACATGCAGGTAGGCAGGCTTTTCTCTGTGTGTGTGTGTGTGTGGGTCCTGCTGCAAGCCCCTCCTCAGCACCCTGCACCTTTGTGTGGTGTCCTGAGAGAGAAGGTGGTCCTGAGAGAGAAGGTGGTGAGCGACGGGGCAAAGCCCCTACCTTGAAGGTGATCTCGGCCAAGCATCGTGTGCACTTGATGTAGAACCGGAAGATGGGCAGGCCCAGGTACGCCTCATTCTGGACCGTTTCCTTGCGTGCGTTGAACTTCTTCCCTTTGTAGATGTACTCTCCGCACGTCTTACACCTGCAGCAGGGCAGGCACGTGAGTGCTGAGCGCCCCCAGCTCTGCTCCAGCACCCCACGGTAGCACATGCACCTGCATGAGCAGGTGACTGCCCCGCCTGGGTGCTTGGAGCGTCTGGGACCCTGCACCCTGGCCACTCCTCCTTTCTTGCCCTCTGCCTCCTTACTGCTGTGCCTACAAACACCTCTGGCTTGGTCCTGCCCGGGGCCTTTGCTCTGCCTGCAGTTCTTACGGCCTGAGATTCTAACATTTACCTGATGGTGGCAGACCACCTGCCCCTCCTGTCTCATGTGCCCTTGTGTGACTACAGACGGTGGGTATCACCGCCACTCCCCACTAGCCTGTGAGTGTCATGAGGCTGCCCCTTCCCCCATGGTAGGTGCTGGAGGAGGGTGGCGGTTTGAACAAGATTGGCCCCTACAGGGTCATATATTTGAATGCTTAGTCACTAGGTAGTGGCGCTACCTGAAAGGGTTAGGAGGACTGCACACCTTTATCCCAGCACTCAGGAGGCAGAGGCAGGCAGACCTCTGAGTTCCAGGACAGCTAGGGATACATAGAGAAACCCTGTCTTGAAAAGGCAAAGAAGAGCTGGGCTGTGGTGGCGTACACCTTTAATCTCAGCCCTGGGGGAGGCAGAGGCAGGCAGATCTGTGAGTTCGAGGCCTGGTCTACAAATCGAGTCCAGGGCAGCCAAGGCTATACAGAGAGACCCTGTCTTGAAAACCCAAAAACCAAACCAAACTAAAACCAAAACCAAAAAACCCAAAACAACAACCCCCCCACCAAAACAGAACAAAAAACACCAATGGGGGTGGGGGTGGGGCTTGGGGGTGTGGCCTTGCTGGAGGAAGTGTCCCACTAGGGGTGGGTGTTACATTTCAAAAGCCCCTGACAGGTCCACTGTTTCTTTCTCTGCCTGTGGATCAGGATGTAGCTTCCAACTACTTCAGATCATGCCTGCCATGCTCCCCACCATGATGACAGTGGACGAAGCCCGAGGCTGTAAGCCAGCCCCAATGAAAGCTGTCTCTTCTAACATTCCCCACGCTCACGGTCACCAAGACAGGGGCAGGCAAAGGAAGGCAGACAATATATAACCAACCACTCAATATGCACAGCTTCTCTGTCCTCGGTGACCTAGGGGACTGACTGACAGAAGTATGCCTCTCATACAAAGCCAAGCGTGAATGACCGTTTGATTCAAAGCTGCTTAAACGCAGGAAAAGCGGGGGACAAAGGTCTAAGGGGGAAGCCGGCAGCCTGTCTGGGGTGAGATGCCAGCCAGGCTCTGTAGGAGAGAGGACCTAGTAAGTGACCTGAGATTTGCAGGTGGAGGCCACAGCTGCTGCCAAGGCCCCAGGGCAGGAGGAGGTCAGCCACTGCAGGTCCAAAATCCTGGAGGGCCAAGTGTCACTCTGACTGTCTACTGAGACCTTGTGGTTGGGGACTGGGGACTCTGTGAAGCTGGGACTTCCTCCTTGTTTGCTGTTTCTCAGGCCCCAGGGGTTCACCTCATGTTGAAGGGGGCCATCAGCCGCACCACATACTGCCGGTCCTTGGGGAGCTTGAGTTTCGGGATCTTCGACGGGTCAAAGTCAGGTGGGTAGTATTTCTGTGGGAAAGGGGGTGGTGGTGTTCTCTGGTGCTCAGGTCCCACATGGGCAGAAATGGGGGTCTGGGAGCCATGTCAGTGGCCCCAGGATTCCCAGGTGTTAGGGGTCTGCTCAGGAATTCAGCTATTTGAGCTTTCCCAGAGACGGCTGTTTAAAGCTGAGCCATGAGAAGAGAAGGCAGGACAGGGAGGAAGAGTGCGCAAGCTTCCAGACGAATCGCAGGGGGTGGGGGTGAGGGTGGGGGTGGGGTGTGCTGCTTCCCTGAGCTGTGACATGCCTTCCAGGGAAAGTTCTAGAGGCCCAGGCTTTGCAGATGGATGGGCTCCTTCCGCCCAGCAATGTACGATTCTAGATACTCATGCAGAAACGGGGGCCCAACATGAACCAGGCCTTGTCGGTGGTGGTCTAGCCTGCACTAGGACACCACACAGGCTCCCTGGCACAATCTCAGGTCAAAATCTGGCCAGCGAGTCTCTGTCGGGAGAACAGCCTCCAGCCTCTCTGTGTGCTTGGGAGGCTGGGACAAGACATGCGGGCACAGCCACTCTGGGTTATGGAAGTCATGCGGATACCCATAGCCACCACCCCAGCACCTGGGAGTGTGAGACAGGGGGATGGAGAGGGACAAATGCCCTCATATAAAAAGGTAAAAAAGAAACTGTGTAGGCCACCAACAAGCAGGCATTCTGCTTTAGACACCTACTGGTAGCCAGGCCCACTGCAAAGGGAGCTGCCTCCCTGCTTGAAGGAAGTTTTGCCAAGACTTCAGGGGGTTGATAAGAATGGTGAAACCCTGTCTCGAAAAACCAAAAACCAAAAAAATTAAAAAAAAAAAAAAAAAAAGGAATGGTGGTATATGTTTGTCATGCCAGCAGCACTCAGGAGGCGGATGCAGGAGAATTGGGAGTTTACAGTCAGCCTGGGCACTGCACACATGTGGTGCACAGACGGACATGAAGGAAAAACATAAAATAGCTCAGCGTAAGAATATACACGCCTTTAACCCCCACAACTGGGAGGCTCAGGCAGGCGGGCCTCTGAGTTCGAGGCCACTCTGGGCTACACAGTGAAACCCTGACTCAAAACAAGTATTTAGAAAACAAATCCAGGAAATGGAGAGTAAAATTTTTCCAGAGGTTAAAGAGTCACCCCAGTCAGGTGTAGAAAACACAGCCAAAAGATTTTATATGTGCATAAAAAAAAACAAAAAACAAAAAACAACCAAAAAACAACCAACCAATAAACCTGGGATGAACTGTGAAACCTCCAAAAAAACGTACCCTGACTTGGGAACGCTCATTAAAGAAAAGAAAAACAAAACAAAACAAAAACTGAACGTGGTGGCACACGCCTGTAATCCCAGCACTCGGGAGGCAGAGGCAGGAGGATCACTGTGAGTTCGAGGCCAGCCTGGTCTACAAAGTGAGTCCAAGACAGCCAGGGCTACACAGAGAGACCCCGTCTGGGGCGGGGTGGGGGAGTCCCGCCCCCAGGAAAGCGATTGGATAGTTGGAAAGACCAATCGAATGAAGTCTTCTTCCCTGGTAGTTGTTTAACAAGCATGCAAGGAAAAATAAGCTAATACTAATCCCCTAAGAAGAGTGACAGGCAAGAGTTTGGGAAGCTCCGCCCACAGAAAGTGTGTGGGGGGCGGGGTGTCAGAATTCCAAAAGGAAGTGACCCGAAGGAAGCGCGCCTCTCCCAGAAACATCGATAGAAACATCTAGACCCTGAGCACTTACATTTAAAACTTTCCGTTCCGACATCTTCGCTTCCTATTCCTCGTACAAGCGAACAAGCGGCTCTCTTAGGTCCTCTCGGTGTTTCTTAGACCAGGCGCCACATCGACGTCACTTCCTTGGCCGTCTTCTGTAGTTTACAGGCTTGACCTGTTCTCATTGGCTGAAATCTCTGTCACTCAAAGTCCCGAGTGCGCTTTCGTTCTCTTCCTGAGTGCCAGCAGCAGAAGCACTAAATAAAGGTTCCGGGGAGCATCTGGACGGCGCCTGTGCCCCTGTGTTGCTCTGGAAAAAGGCAGAGAAAGCTCCTTAGGAATGATAACGTTTAGTCCGACATTGTTGCTCTATTGATGTTGTTTGGTTTTTTTTTTTTTTTTGAGCCAGGGTCTCGCTGTGTATTTCTGACTGTCCTGGAACTCACCAAGACTAGTCACGAACTCACAGAGATCCTCCTGCCTTCCGAGTTGTGCAATTAAATAATTAAAGGTATGTCCACCACGCTCCGCTCTGTTCTTTCTTCGTTCGTTTCCTCATTTCTGGTACTGGGGATCGAACCCAGGGTCTTTGCGTATGCCAGGCGGGCGCTCTACCCCGGAGTCACCACCCAGCCCTCTAATCTTTTGGGCAGCCTCTCACTAAGATGCCCGGGCTAGAGTTCAGTTCTGTAGCCCAGGCTGGCCTTAAACTTGCAGCAATCACACTGCGAGCTGGAATCAGTGGTCTGCCTTGTTTTCATTGTTTTGTTATTGGTTTGTGAGACAGAAACTCACCACGTTGTCCAGGCAGGGTCTCTCCGTGTCTCAATCACTTGCTGTCCTGGGACTTGTTCTACTGACGAGGGTGGCATTGAACTCACAGAGATGCGCCTGCCCCTCCCTCCCGAAGGCTGGGATTAAAGGTGTGCACCGCTACCGCCCAGTTTAGAATACTTTTTTACATTTGTTTATTTATTATTTGTTCATACAGACTATGGCAAGCCCCGCCCATCGAGCCTGACCTTTCACCTGGGAATCCTAAGCAGATGCTCCAGCCCGGAGCCACTCTTTCATCCCCCCTCCTCTTCCTCTTGTTATCCTCCCCTGCCCCCCAGACAGGGTCTCTCTGTGTAGCCTTAGCTGTCTTGGACTCGCTTTGTAGACCAAGCTGGCCTCGAACTCACAGAGATCCCTCTGCCTCGCAAGTGCTGGGATTAAAGATGTGCACCACCACACCGGCTTTTTTTTTTTTTCTTAAAGATTTTTTTCTTTTGGGCTGGAGAGATGCCTCAGCGGTTGGGAGCACTGACTGCTCTTCCAGAGGACCCGGGTTCAATTCCCAGCACCCACATGGTAGCTCACAACTGTCTGTAACTCCAAAATCTGACACCCACAGACATACAATGCACCTAAAATCAAAATAAATAAATTATAAAAAATGACTTTTTCTTTATTTATTATGTATACAGTGTTTTGCCTGCATGTACGCTTGTATGCCAGAAGACGTTACCAGCTCTCATTATAGATGGGTGTGAGCCACATGTGGTTGCTGGGAATTGAACTCAGGACCTTTGGAGAAGCAGCCAGTGCTCTTAACCATTGAGCCATCTCTCCAGCCCATTTTTTTTTTCTTTTTTGAGATAAGGTTTCTCTGTGTACCCCTGCTGTCCTGGACTTGCATCGTAGACCAGGCTGGCCTCGAACTCACAGCGATCCGCCTGCCTCTGCCTCCCCAGTGCTGGGATTACAGCTGTGCGCCACCACTCCTGGCTTCCTCTTCCTCTTCTGCTCTCTAGGCTGGCCTTAAATGTGCCACGATTTCCCCCCACTATTTCAACAAGGCTGGGCAGCATCCTGCTGACTCTCAGCTGGGGAAACAGAGATGCTATCTATGTGTGTGCGTCCCCCAACATTCCTCTCCTGGTAGCTCCTCTCCCCTTTTCCTTCTGCAGGGCCTTGTACTTTGCTCCCCCCTCCCCCCTGTCCCCCCCCCCCGCCCCCCTCCACCGCTTGCTCCCTGGCCCTGCCACCTTTAGGCACTGTAGGATGTGGAGTTCCTTGTGAAAGCTCTAGCACCATTCCGTTTCCTCCCAGGCTCCTCATCCTTCCAGGCTCCTCGGAGACCCTTGAGCCACATCAACTTCCTTTTGTCACAAAGGCTTTGTTTTGGGGCCTGGGGCGATGACACAGTTGGTGTCCGGGAGGCGTGAGGTCCTAAGGTGTGTTGTGCACATGGACACAGATGATCCGCAACCTCATTCACTTTGTGGTCACGACGGACAAACAGGGTGGTCAGCCAGCTGTTCAAGCTGAGGACCCAGCAGCCGCACGGTGGACCTGTTACTCCAGCTCCAGGGGCTCTGGTGCCCTCTTCTGGCCTCGATGGGAACTACACATGCCCCATACACATATTTGAAAATAAATTTAAAATACTTAAATTTTAAAAATGGACAAAGTGGGTGGTGGTGCTGGAGAGATGGCTCAGAGGTTAAGAACACTGGCTGCTCTTCCAGAGTTCGATTCCCAGCAACCACATGGTGGCTCACAACCATCTGTAATGGGATCCAATGCCCTCCAGGCTGTGGTGGCGCACGCCTGTAATCCCAGCACTCGGGAGGCAGAGGCAGGCAGATCGCTGTGAATTCGACGCCAGCCTGGTCTACAAAATGAGTTCAGGACAGCCAAGGCTAACACAGAGAAACCCTGTCTCAAAAAACGAAAAAGGAAAGGACAAAGATGAATGTTACTTTTAATAATAATTCTTTTTTTTTTTTTTTTTTTTTGTTTTTGTTTTTCGAGACAGGGTTTCTCTGTGTAGCCTTGGCCATCCTGGACTGACTTTGTAGACCAGGCTGGCCTTGAACTCACAGCGATCCGCCTGCCTCTGCCTCCTGAGTGCTGGGATTAAAGGCGTGCGCCACCACGCCCGGCTTAATAATAATTCTTGTTGGATATGGTGCTGCATGCCTTTAATCCCAGCATTTAGGAGTCAGATGGATCTCTGTGAGTTCAAGGCCAACCAGATCTACAGAGCTAGTTCTAGGACAGTCAGGACTACATAGAAACCCTGTCTCAAAAAAACCAAATATGATGATGATAACAGTAATGATTCTTTTTTTATTTTTTAAAATTTTATTTTATTAATTTATTCATATTACATCTCAATGGTTATCCCCTCCCTTGTATCCTCCCATTCCTCCCTCCCTCCCGTTTCCCCCTTACTCCCCTCCCCTATGAAATAATTCTTATTTAATCACTTCTTCTAGTTAAATCACATTTACGGGTCACAAATGGATGGTCACTGATGGAAGGAGAAAGATTTATCCTTCCAGGTTTGGAAATTGAGGTCCGGAGAGTTTCATTAATTATCCAATGCTTCTGAGCGGCCCAGCAAACGCAAAGGCAGGATTCAAACCCGGGCCAGGTCACCCTGCCACCTTCAAGTAGACGACATCAGGGTCTGCTATCAAGGACGCAGCTGCCTCCATGGCTTCTGGGGAGCCCCCTCTACTTGCCCAGGGAGGCTCCAATCACTAGGTTTTCCGTAGTCTGTGAGGTCCTGGGCTGACACCTGTATACAGTACTTGGCGTTGGGCTGCGTGGCCCTGAGGGTGAAGTTCGTGGTTTCAATAGGTCCCACCTACGGGGAGAAAGGCTATCAGGCCACTGCAAGGAGGAGGCGGGGAGGACCAGGATGCACTGGGGCGCGCTGGGGAGCAGCTGTCTTGGTGGGTAAAGCACTTGAGGCGAGTTCGAATCCCCAGCAACCGTGTAAAGCCAGCTGTAGAATCACATCTGTAATCTCAGCGCTCCAACAGCGAGGCCAGAGGCCGAGACGGGAGGGTACAGTGAGGCCCTGCCTCATCCAGCTCCCACCTCTGGGCTCCCTGTGGCTCCTTCCTTTCCCAGACCATGTGTCTGCCCTCGCCCTCGCCCTCCCCCCACCCCGAACCCCCCCCCCGCCTCCCCCCCCCCGCCCCTGAGCCCCACCCCCACCCCACGCGCGCCTCACCTGGCGGAAGCGGGATGACCCATGACGCCGGTAGCGGACTCGGTACTTGAGAGAGAAGATGTCTGGAAAGGGCCAGGAGGCAGGGGGATGCCAGAGCACCTGCAGCCTCTGCCCTGATTTGCGCAGGCGCACGCCTTCCGGGGGGTCAGGCTTGACTGCGGGGGGCGGGGGGGGGGGCAAGGGCTGGGGTCAGGGGCTGCTCGCTGGTTCATCTGCCATGCGCTGGTCCCTTGATTCGTCACACATTTGCTGTCACCTCCAGACCCCCGTGCACTCGCTCCGCCCTTTGCGCGTCCGTTCATTCCTTCGCTTATCATTAAGTCCTTCGCTACCTCATTCTTACTCAGTGCCCCGCTCACTCCCACCTTTGTTTACTGTTGGTGCAAGTGCAGATCCGTCGCCCGTGGATCCACTAACAACTCAGCCACCCTCGCGCGCTCTTTAGTACCTCTGCTCACTGACGCTTTAAGGCGGCCGTTCATTTCCTTGGCCCGTTCACTGTGTCTGTCGTGCATTCAGTATTCACTCGTTAAGTCATTCATGGGTTCATGCGTTTGCTCATGCCATTCATGCATGTACTATGCATTCACGTCACTCACTCATTCATTCATTCACTCGTTCATTCATTCACCCACTCATTCATTCATTCACCCACTCACTCATTCATTCATTCACTCATTCATTCGTTCACTCATTCATTCATTCGTTCATTCATTCACTCATTCATTCGTTCACTCATTCATTCATTCATTCACTCACTCATTCACTCACTCATTCACTCATCCATCTACTCCAGGAACAAGCATTTGAGGAATCACCCTCATCACTGCTGACAGAAGTCATGATGCTCACACAGGCAAAGACAAAGTTCCAGGGTGCAAGGGCCCCAGTGGTCTGAGGGGCTTTTCTGAGACACATTCTGATAGCCCAAGCCTCTGTGCTGGGAGTGCTTCTGCAGGGAGTGTTAGCATCACTCTGCCTGCTTCTAGAACACTCCCTCATGCCAACACAAGCCCTACACCCATAAGCCATCTCTCTATCCCTCAGCACCCACAGATCTCCCGTCTCTGGATTCCCACCCTACAGCCCACACTGCGTGGTTTGCGTCTGGGTTGCTCGCTGAGCTCCGTGTCCTCATGATCCCTGCACACTGCCTGGCCACAGAGTTTCATTCTTGTTCAGGACTGAGTAATGTTCCTACAGGAGGACACGTGGCACTGGGCTGTCCCCTTCTGGATGCTGTGAATAAGGTTGCCAAGGGTGTGGGGTGTGTAGGGAGGGACTTTTTATTTCTGTTGAGCAGATGGCTAGGTGTGGAGTCGTCAGATCCTGTGGAGACTCCATGTTTAGCCCTTTGAGGGCAAGACAGCCTTTCACTGACCTTCGTCAGTTTTTTTTTTTTTTTTTTTTTTTTTTTGCGTTTGAGAGCCTCATGAGTGACCCTGACTTGCCTTGAACTTGATCTGTAGACCAGGCTGGGCCTTGAACTCTCAGAGATCCACCTGCCTCTGGGATTAAAGGCCTGCACACCTCCCCTGGCTTTCCTCCTCTCTTGATGATGACTGTCACTTATGTTTAATAATAAGCTTTTTGGGGGGGGCGGGAGACGCCTTAGTGAGGAGCTGATGCATGAACAGAGACTTAGGAAGGCCGAGGAAGGAAACCCAGCAAAGGCCCTGGGGCAGGGTGGAGCCTGGGGTATTGGGGAGCAACAGGGGGGCTGGAGCAGAGTCACAGGAGGGAGACTGTAGGGACAAGGTAGGACTGGGGGGGTAGGTGAGGGGCGGAGAAGGCGGAGACGGGTGGGGAGGACAGACACTCACTGATCTGCTCAGCCACAAAGGCCAGGAGGCTGCTGCTGGCACCACCAGGGTGCACTGCAGTGACATTTAGCACGTAGGGCACCATGGAGAAGAGGTGCACGCGGGGGATGATGCACTGGGTGGCCTGGGGGGTCGGCTGTAGGCAGGGCCAGCTCTGCTTCGGGGTGGCAACGCCGAGCCTGCATGAGAAGCGCTGTGTGTGTGTGGGGGGGATCAGGAAAGGCCCCCCCCACAGCGGCTGACCGTGGGGGCCCAGGCTGCCTCCCACCCTCAGTGAGTCAGGACGCTGGAATCTCTTGGTTCCCTGCCTCGTCCTGAATCCTCACCGTTCTCTGACCTGTAGGTGGCGATGAAGGACATGGCTCTGGTGGCATTGGGAGTCTGCAGAGGCGTCCAGGAGCAGTCCATGGCTACAGGGTACCGAGAAGCACGGCATCGCACCCTGGGCTGGCTCAGAGTCACATGGGCTGGGAGAGACAGAGGAGCATGAGCTTCCATGTGCCTTGTAGGTCTCTGCTATGCATGGAAGCACGAACTCCTATTCGTACTACAAAACCCCAGGGCCTCAACTGAGCCGATTATCTACATAAAACAACTGAGTCTTTTCTTCCCCCTTTCTTCCTCCCTCCCTGCATCCGTCCCTCCTTCCCTCCCTCTACCTCCTCTCCTTCTTCTTTTTTGTTAGGAGGGTCTATATAGCCTAGGCTGGCCTTGTAGCTGTGGATAACCTTGAACTCCTGAGCTTCCTGCCTTCCTGAGCGGCACCAATGCCCAGCATCTCCTATCGTTTCTGGCTCTTAGTTGTTGCATCACACAGATGAAGATTCAGGGTTACTGAGAGTCCACTGTGTAGCTACACAATTTCTAAGCTCAAAGGTGCCTCTGCCTGGAAAAATGAGGCTTCGTCTCTCTGTGCCTCAGTTTCTCCATCCCAATAGCTGAGTGGGAACAGGTCCCATTGGTGTAGGTGTGAGTTGCCACCTGACTCCAGATATGACCTGAGAGTGAAAGCGAAGACCTAGTCCCCTTGGACCAAGTGCCCCAGTCCCCAGGGTGCCCACATACCTGTCCCTGCATTAGCAGGAGAGCAGCTGGCCCAGAGGACGAGTGACAGGAGGAGCTGCTGGGACATGCTCTGTGGCTCCGTTCTCTGGAGACAAATTGAGGGACCCGTCAGAAAAAGGGCGAAGGACAGGAGACCCGGGCAGGGAGCCTGGCCCTGAGTGGCTCCGTCACCCAGGGAGTGGGCAGGAGGTGGTGACGGTGGCGGGAGCTTCTGGCTCTGTCACCAGCTGCTCTGTGTGTGTGTGTGTGTGTGTGTGTGTGTGTGTGTGTGTGTGTGTAAAGCCTTGCAGTGGGGACAGGGGGAGGGCCCCAGAAGGGAGAAGTCACTGGGTAGTGTTCCTTCCGGGTGATGGGGAAGTCCCAGGAAGGGACATGAGACAGAGGACAGATGCCTGCCAGATGCAAAGGGAGAGGAAGGGACAGAGAGAGACAGAGAGATGGGGGGTGAGGGGTCGGGAGAGAGAGAGAGAGAGAGAGAGAGAGAGAGAGAGAGAGAGAGTGTTCTAGAGACGGAGTGGTGTCCCTTCACCACCCACAATCTCCCCAAACCTGAGTCAGGCTCCAGGGAGACAACAGGGAGCAACCTCAGTCTCCAGAAAGTTCCCAATGGCAGGGACACTCTGAACTGTGCACAACACCTGCTCGGAATACCCAGGGAAACCCCCAGGGACAGGCTGGAGTCTCCGGGAACTCCAGGCTACACTTGTCCCTTCTGCCTCCTGGGGATTCGGGGGATTTCCCCCAGAAAGGGGGAGAAGTGGGAGCAGGGGCCCTGCCAGGAAGGTGACAAAGAAAACGGAAAGCCAGGCGTTACAGTTGCCCCCTGCCATCCCAGTACATGGGAGGCTGAGACGGGGGCCGGGGGGGGGGATGTCTGTGAATTTAACTCCAGTCTGATACACAGGGAGACCTGCATCTCATCATGAAAAAGAAGATGAGGGTACAGGGTCTCGAGTTCCATTTCACACACACACACACACACACACACACACACACACAGACCAGCACAACCACCCCCCCCCAAACCAACCAAATAACACAACAACCTCCCTCCCCAAACCACAAGATGAACAGAAGCATTGAAATAAAGCCAATAAGAGGAGGCAGTCTGGGCTTATTTATTCACTTTTTCTTTTTTTTAAGCACTGACAGGAACAGAGCCAAGGCCTCAAGCAGACCATGCCACCCCCAGCACCTTCCTGTCTTATCAAAGGTATGTGCTTCACCCCTGAGACACAACGTCATTCCTTGGCTTCTCTAAATATTACATTGCGCTGGTGTTTATTGATATAGCAGTGTACTGGGTCCAGGAGCTCAGACTATGTTCTTAGCATCCCTGTCCCATCGCTGCCCTCACCAGGGCTCCACTCTGGTTAGGTTTCCCTTTTGCAGCGAGCTTATACTCCTGGGGTGATGGTTGGAATGCAGGTGAAATGTCCAGAGTTGCAACATTTCAGGTGGAGAGTGATGGGGCTCGGAGGACCAGAGCGTAGGGGGCCATGGTGAGATGAGGTCACATAGACACCGTTGGTAAGATCCCAGGCAGCCTCCAGTGCGTGATGAGTGCTGTTCATGACCATGCAGGCTGGGCAAGGTGGTCCCTGAGGCTTCAGCTCCTGCAGGTGAAAGATGGAGATTGCACATCTCGACAGAGTCCTCAGCATCCCTGGGCCTGCAGCAGCTGCATCTGCAGGATCCTACTGAGAGTTCACTGTGTGTCCTTGTCCACCTGTCCCTGCAGTGAGAAAGGAGGGGACATGTGAGATTCTGCTATTAAGTCTGTGGGCTGGAGAGATGGCTCCGTGGTTAAGAGCGCTGGCTGCTCTTCCAAAGGTCCTGAGTTCAATTCCCAGCAGCCACATGGTGGCTCACAACCATCTATAATGAGATCTGGCGCCCTCTTCTGGCCTGCAGCTGTACATGCAGGCAGAGCACTGTATACATATTTTTTTTTTTTTTTTTTTTGTTTTTTTTTCGAGACAGGGTCTCTCTGTGTAGCCTTGGCTGTCCTGGACTCACTTTGTAGACCAGGCTGGCCTCGAACTCACAGCGATCCGCCTGCCTCTGCCTCCCGAGTGCTGGGATTAGAGGCGTGCGCCACCATGCCTGGCTTCTCTGTATACATAATAAATAAATACTTTTTTTTAAAATGGAAGTTTGGCGTTTTCAGATAGCCTCTGAGCATGATATAAAAGGGTGGACTCCCCTTCTCAGCTGGAGATTACAAGCCTGATCCTTTTTTGATAAGAAACCCATTCAGCAAGCACCAAGGGATTCCTGGAAACACCCACCCTATGCTAATAAGATGTTTTGGTGGAATTCTTCCCCCACTGCTTTCCCCCTCTCATGAGAGGGCTGTGTTGTTACCCATAGGTGAGGCATCCCTTGCCCCTGTGAGTCAAACACGTTCACCCTCAAAACCCCTCCCAATGCCCAAGAGTTATCCGTCCCCGATTCACGGAATAAACGCTCTCTCCCTCCACTCCTTCACCACAACTATCTGAGATTTATCATTTATTCTGGGGAAGGAAGGGCTCCGCTCTTCCCTGAAGGCCGCTGCAAGCTTCTGGACCCCCCCTCCCTGCCCCCTCCCCCACGCTTGGCTGCCAATCAAGATGCCTCCGGCCCGGGTGCTGCGAGCTTCCTCTGTCCACCAAGGCTTCATGGGCAGGCAGCCGCTGAAGCCCCCCCATCACCGGGAGCTCAGTGCTCGCGGGACGGGAATCCTGCAAAATCTGTGTCTCACTGGACCTGCCTTCCAGTTAGTTTCGGGCTTTTGCCCTCACCCTGGCCGTTAATACAGCCCCTGGATTGAAGGGTTGTAACACTGAGGTATCGTCACACGTTTTTGAAATGCCTGAGTTTCCACTGCTGTCTGGTACCAACAATCTCATTTTTTTTTTTCCTTTTCTTTTCAAGACAGGGTTTCTCTGTGTAGCCTTGGCTGTCCTGGACTCGCTTTGTAGACCAGGCTGGCCTCGAACTCACAGCGATCCGCCTGCCTCTGCCTCCCGAGGGCTGGGATTAAAGGCATGCGCCACCACGCCCGGCCTCATTTTTGCTTTTTTGCTTTTTTTCAAGACAGGGTTTCTCTGTGTAGCCTTGGCTGTCCTGGATTCTCAGCAATCTCATTTTATTTATTTATTTATTTATTTATTTATTTATTTATTTATTTATTTTTCCAGACAGGGTTTCTCTGTATCCTTGGCTGCCCTAGACTTGCTTTTGTAGGCCAAGCTGGCCTCAAACTCACAGCGATCTGCCTGCCTCTGCCTCCCAAGTGCCGAGATTAAAGGCATGCACCACCACGCCCAGCTCAGCAATCTCATTTTAAAGAAATTAACCCAGTGGAAAACTCATTTCCACCTTCCCGGGGTGAGACCAGCAGTGGGGGGGTGGGGGGGGGGGGTGGGTGTCGTCTAGCGCATGGGCCCTGAGCACCATAGCCACTCCTTAGGGAAACAGAACCTTTGGTTTTCAGGTTCCCCTGTTCCCATCTGGAACCCAGCAGCTTTGTCCAGGACAACCCAGGCTCCCACTGGGTGGGGGAACGACAGGGACAGAGGCAGAGACGCACCCGGTGACAGCTCTATCCCCTGCAAGTCCCTATCTCCAAACACAAGGACATCTGTGGTTTGTGAGGCAGATGGGTGCACAGGGATGCTCCAAAGCCCACAAGGCTGGACCAGAACAGAAGGGGAAACTGACGACGAGTGAAGAAGCCGGATGGCCACAGGAGTCAGGGGACTCGTGGTACAACGCCATTCTCCTGGGCTTCGGGGAAAAGCGGGGGCGGGGGGTGGGCGGGGCGGGGGGGGGGAGGCATAGGGGTCGCGCACGCCGAGTCATCCTTGGCTGCTTAGGGACTTCGAGGTCAGCCTGGGCTACCTGAGATCCTGCCTCAAAGAAGTGCAGGGAGGTAAAAGAGGGGGGAGGGCGGGAAGAAGAGGGGGGACCATTCCACAGTGAGACGCACCCACACCACCCCCACCCCCACCCCCTCTACACCTGAGTAATATGGCTAAGTCAGGGATATGTCCCTGAGGTGCCCTGAACAGCCTGCATCCTGTCTCGACTCTCACTGGTCTCTTTGTAGCTCCCACTACCTGTCCCCCCTGCTCCATGGAGCCAGCAGCTCCATGCCGGGCTGCATGGCTGTCACGTGACCACAAAGAGCGTCCTCTTCCTCTTAACATCTGGATGGGGTGGCCTGCTGCACCTTCAGAGCCCCCACTTCAGGATGAAGGCATCCTTGGGCAGAGCTGTGATCTGGTGAAGGCTGCATGAGACGCAGCACTGAGACAAGCAGCGAGCAGGGACCGTTGCATCTCTACCGGGCCGCTCGGGAAACGGTCCTGGATTCAGGCTTGGAGCGCCACGCTCACTCAGTACTTGTGTTCCCACAGCCCACGGCTGAAATCCTTGTGCGTCCCACTCCACGCACCCACAGAAAGTACAAGTCACCGTGGAATTATGTATGGCCTGTGGTCGCCATGGTTGTCCTCATGGTCAGAAGTCAGATGGTGTAAATGAATAAACATGAGCTTATGCTCTGGAATTGTCAGTTGCTCAGCATGCTGGGATAGAAAGACGCTCGACCCTGGAGAGATGGCTCAGAGGTTAAGGGCACCGACTGCTCCTCCAGAGGTCCTCAGTTCAATTCCCAGCAACCACATGGTGGCTCACAACCATCTATAATGTGATCTGACGCCCTCTTCTGGCCTGCAGGTGTACATGCAGGCAGAGCTCTGTATACATGATAATAAATACGTAATAAATCTTTAAAAAAAAAAACCATAAAAAAAAAAAAAAAAGGAAAGGAAGACCTTTGACCCCAGGACGGCCATACTGGAAGGGAAAGCTATTTTGCAGCACTCATCATCTTCTGTTTTCCAGTCTTTAGCATTTGTTTACAAGTTGTGACAAGTAGCACCGACACAGATCAAGGGCTATAAAAAACTGTCCAGCCGTCCTAAAATCAGCATTAGCATGTGACCCCACCTGCTGTTTTCCAAGTTCAAGGTAGAAATGAGTAGTCTTAGGAATCTAGATTACCTGAGCCAGAAATCATACAGTATGCCATGTTGAACACGCCAGTCAAGTGTTAGAGAGTGCGTTTCAGGAAACCACAGTGCAAGGCCTGCAGGCAGGACACGGGGTCAAATCCCTCCACAAAGTCAGCTGAGCACAGCAGTAAGGCAGCCGGGTGGGGCTTCTTCATGTCACTGCCACAGCTGCTGGCTGCTGCTTCAGCGTCATCACAGACTCCAGGCAGGGATGTCAAAAAAAGTGGTGTGTTGACTTGGGGGTGAACACCATGATGCTGTTGCCATAGGGACTCCAGGACAGAGACTGACACTAACGGGCCAAAATCAGGGGTGGCAGTGTCTGCACACACTTTGCCATTTGCTTATTGCCGATAGGGTCTGGCTTACAACCCAGGCTTGTCTATACTTCGTAGTGATGCTCATGCTGGTGTCTTCAGTACAGAGGACAAGTGTGTGTGCCATGTCTATCTTCTTTTTATTTGATGACTAAAGGTACAGAATTAATATAAGTCAGGCCTGGTGGTGCTTGCTTTTAATATTTTGTTTTGTTTTGCTTTTGTTTGTTTGTTTGTTTTTGGTTTTTCGAGACAGGGTTTCTCTGTGTAGCCTTGGCTGTCCTGGACTCACTTTGTAGACCAGGCTGGCCTCGAACTCACAGCGATCCGTTGTTTTTTTTGTTTTTTTGTTTTTTTTTGAGACAGAGATTCTCTGTGTAACAGCTATAGCTGTCCTGGAACTTGCTCCAGGCTGGCTTGAACTCACAGTGGTCCACCTGCCTCTGCCTCCCAAGTGGTGGAATTACAGGCCTAGGCCACCACCGCCCAGCACTTGCCTTTAGTCTTAGCACTCTGCAGCAGAGGAAAAACTGACCTTATGGTTTCAGGGCTAGCCTGGTCTACATAGTGAGTTCAGGTCTAGCTAGAGATACAGAGTGAGGACCTAACTAAGAAAATAAGATATTAGGAGCATAATGTAAACGTGCTCATGCTCTCATAGCATTTGGGTGGCAGATCTCTGTGAGTTCAAGGCCAGACTATCCTACAGAGTGAGCTCCAGAACAGCCAGGGCTACACAGAGAAACCCTCTCAAAAAACCAAACCAAACCAAACCAAACCAAAGCAAACCGAAAAACTATGCTCAGTTTGATTTTAGTTAGTTGACCCAATGATGTAGGATTGAGAGAAAAATAAATCTGTAGATCCGTATGTAAACTCTTTTTTTTTTTTTTTTTTTGTCTTTTTCGAGACAAGGTTTCTCTAAGTAATAGCCCTGGCTGTAGACCAGGCTGGCCTCGAACTCACAGAGATCTGCCTGCCTCTGCCTCCCCAGTGCTGGGATTAAAGGCGTGTGCCACCACTCTCAGCTGTTACCTCTTATTAATAACATTAAGATAGCAATGAAATATGTACAATGTATTCATCAGAATATTAAGAGGTGATCTCCAAGGCGGTGGTTCCCAGCCTGTGTGGGATCTGAGTAGCGGAAGTTCAGAGACTGTGGACCAAGCGAATGACCTGGCTGCTGACTACAAAATGCCATTGTCTATGTTTTCCCATGAGAGGACGCATCCCGGGAGGTGGGTGCGCAATTCCGGGCTTTTTGTGGATGGCTCCGAGGTTCAAGAGACACACACAGTCCTAGGCTCCTGGCACCCCGTGCCTTCTGTCTATCTGAACCCAACCCAACTCCTGAGTTCCAGAAACACAGCTCCCCAGCATTGGGACACCAGACTCCTCCTGCCTTCCTGGGACAGCTCGTGGGTACCACAGACAGGGTTTCAGCCTCTGGTCCATAGTCCTGCTCGCCCCGTCGTGAAGACCTGCTGTTCAACAGGAGCATACAGGGTCCCGTTCCAAGACGGAAGAGCCCAGCTAAGTCTGAGTACCAGGAAAGCAGCATCTGTGGACTCCAAAAAAGGACAGCGCCATTTGTGTTTTTCCTGAGAAAGGAGAGGACCCCGGCTGCCAGGTTATCACCCTCAGACGTCCTCCTGGCTACTTGGCCATCCCGAGGGCGACTCTCGAACACACAGGTTAGAAACCCACACCCTAACTCCCTGCCGATAGGTCCAACTGGAATACAGCCAGCAGAGAAGAGCTGTAGGCTACTTGAAGGGAGATCCGGCCCCCAGCACATGCCCTAGGGCTGCCCCTCACTCTGTCCATACTGGGCAAACCTCTGACTCGAGGGGCGTTTTCCTATGATTGCAGGTCGTGGGACCGGGGAAAGGTCCTTCTGGTAGTCAGCATTTCAGGTGCTGGGGACAGGCCCAGGAGCACGACAGAAGGGTGGGAAAGGAACGAGGTATGACGTCGCCTGCCAGGCAAGAAGGTCCCAGAGTAGCTCATTTGTACAGTTAGCAGGAAGGAGTGTCCTGTTTTGGGTTTTTAAAAGTCCTGGGATATGGAGGCTATAAGACCATCGCTCAGCATGGTGATGATGCTCAGATGTGTTGAATGGGACCTTTCAGAAGAAAGGCGTGCAGCGCCCTCTGGTGTTCGTCCACGTCCATTCAACACTACAGTAGGTGGTTGGCCATGGGTGGTTGTAATGTACTAGGCCACCTTTGTGGACATCCCAAAGCATACGTGAGTGTCACAGGACAGCAGTGTGGACCACTGATACAGGCCTTCAGCCCTTTAGCCCCTGCGGGTGTCACTGCCCGGATGTGTGTGGTGAGCAGCCTTCTCTTGAGGTCTTCAGAGGTGAGAAATGCTCAGAATACATTCTTCCTGTCACAAAGTAGCTCAGTAAAGAACTGAGGGGTCACAGAACAGATTCAGTCCTCAGTCTGGATGCTGTGTAAGCACTGCCTGAGGAGGCCTGAGGTAAAGCCTGTATTACAGAGACCAGACATTGGTGCATCCTGCTAAGTGCTTGATTTCAGCTACTTTCCCTGGAATCATGATTCCTCCTCATTTTATTACAAATTTCTTTGCTTTCTGTCTTCTTTCTTTGATTTTCTTTTCGGTGCTAACTCAGAGTAGATTTCGTTGTTTCATTTGTTCCCTGTGTTTCCCTAAGGAAGGTGTGCAGAGATAGCTTGTTAGCTAGGTAGGAAGTTAACTGTGACTGCTTCGCTTCCTGATTCGTGTTGGCAGTGTGGTGAAGGGGTTCTGTTTTGGTCAGTGGTTGTCCTACCATATCCAGCGCTTTCGCTACATTTGTTGTTATTGTTTCGGTGCATTTAAAAAAATAATTTATTTATTTGTATTTTATGTACATTGGTGTTCTGCATGCATGTATGTCTGTGTTAGGGCGTCAGATCCCCTAGAACAGAAGTTGCAGACAAATATGTATTTTTGAAAATTTATTATTATGCATATAGTGCTCTGTCTGCATGTATACCCGCAGGCCGGAAGAGGGCTCTAGATCACATTATAGATGGTTATGAGCCACCATGTGGTTGCTGGGAATTGAACTCAGGACCTTTGGTAGAGCGGTCAGTGCGCTTAACCTCTGAGCCATCTCTCTAGCCCCAGATATGTATCTTATATTATCACTTATCTTAACAAATATATTTTATTATGAACTTATTAACCTAGAGTACCTCACTTATAACCCAACTAACCTAAACAATAGGAAAAGGAGATTAAAGAGTACAATAACAAAATTGTAAGGATATCAGTTCTGAGGAACGATTCTCCTGGTGTAATCAGCAGGATTTCTGCTGCTGGAACCTGGAGCAACCAGAACCCGGAACCTCAGCCAGAGCCTGGAGCCCCAAAGCCTTCCCTCCAGCAGTTCTCTCTAGAAGCATCTTGAAGTGGAGCGATGAACAGCCAAAACTATCCCAAGTCTCCAAAGGCCCCACCTCTTGTTTTTGGCTCGCATTTATACCTCCTCTCAGAGTTTGTTCAAGGATGTATTTCAGCTGGTTAACAAACAATCGCCCCAACACAGTGTTTCAGCTTTGAAGGGGGTAAACATCACCTGCTCTCTCACAAGTCTTTTTCTCACCCCCCACTTGTGATCTAAACAAACAAACAAACAAACAAAAACCATGTTTATCTCTCCTTCCAATATGAGCTGCCATGTGGGTGCTGGGAATTGAACCTGGGCCCCTTGGAAGAGCAGCCGGTGCTCTTAACTGCGGAACCATCTCTCCAGCTCCATTTTTTGGTACATTTTTATTTCTCATATTGTTGTCAGTTTTCTTTGGAAAAATTCTGAATTTGTGCCATTGAGACATTTGTGAAGACAAGTGCTGCGGTGTGGGGAGCCAAGACCATAGCCGGCAAGCATCTCGGACCTTGCCATAATACATCAAGTGGACCTGGGGCAGGCTGCCTTGTGACCCCTTCCCCTCCCTCAAGGTAACTCTCCAGCTGTACTCAGTATTCCCGGAATTACTGAGGCCTTCAGAGGACGAGCAGAACAAATTCTATAGATAGCATCTTGTGGTTCCAGATGCCTGACAATTCCACCCAGCCCCAGAACCACAGGGACCTTGCCAAACGTCCTGACTTCCTGACTTCCTGATATCTTGCGAAAACCGCCCACCCGGGTCACCCCACTCAGCCTCCTGCTGCAATGGTACATAATTGCCTGTGAGAAAATAAAATTTGTCAGCTTGATCAGACTCCTTGACTTGCTGTCCGTTCTTCGTGTCTCTTGTCCCCCATTCTCTCCCCAGGGGTCCGAGGGTCCCAGTTGATTGTCCGGCGGGTCCGGACACCATGGCATGGGGACAAAGGTGGACATGTGGAGGAGTGGCTTCTCTCCCAGCACGGACCTCAGGAGCTCAGGCTCGGCTGTAAGTACCTTTACTCACTGAGCCAACCAGTGAGGTCCTGTTACAGGAACGAATCCACCCACTTCAGTGTACTGATTGCGGTAGCTCTGTTTTCATTAAAACAAAACAAAACAAGGGGAAAATGGGAGGGAGGGAGGAATGGGAGGATACAAGGGATGGGATAACCATTGAGATGTAACAAGAATAAATTAATAATAATAAAAAACCATTTATTTATTGTGTATACAGTAGTCTGCTTGCATGTGTGCCTGCATGCCGGAGGAAGCCACCCGCTTTCATTATAGATGGCTGTGAGCCACCATGTGGTTGCTGGGAATTGAACTCAGGACCTTTGGAAGAACAGCCAATGCTCTTTTTTTTTTTTTTTTTGGTTTTTTTGAGACAGGGTTTCTCTGTGTAGCCTTGGCTGGCCTGGACTCCCTTTGTAGACCAGGCTGACCTCGAACTCACAGCGATCCGCCTGCCTCTGCCTCCTGAGTGCTGGGATTAAAGGCGTGCGCCACCACGCCCAGCTACAGCCAATGCTCTTAACTCATCCCCCTACCCCCATATTCATTTTTAAAATATATTTTATTAATTTATTCTTGCTTTCTAGACCAGGCTGGCCTCGAACTCACAGCGATCCGCCTGCCTCTGCCTCCCAAGTGCTGGGATTAAAGGCGTGCACCACCATGCCCGGCCTGAAGTTGTTTTTACTATGCTTTAAAAAAAAATCAACTTTTGATGTGATTAACACGTTTTCATTCCCTGTTATGTGGAATTGAGTCTCCAATCCCTACTCACCTTTCTCTCTAAGCCCTGTCTTTCCATGCACTAGGTCTTTTGTTTCCATTTTCATGTGTTTTGTTTAGGTTGGAGGTGAGCCTTTCCCAGCCAGGCCTGTAGCAGGCTTTCTCAGCAGCCCTGATGTATGGACCAAACTAGTTTAATCTGTCCGTCTGTCTATCTGTCCGTCTGGTTTTTAGAGAAAGGGTTTCTTTGAAGAGCCCTGGCTGTCCTGGAACTCACTTGGTAGATCAGGCTTAAACTTTTGATGTCCTCACCTCCTCCCAAATGCCAGTGTGACAGGTAGTGCTCCCACAGAAGGCTGGGAAAGTGTTAGTGTTTGGGGTACCAATGTTCAACTGAAAGAGGTGTTGGCAATCTAGGTGAATCTTTTTAAAACTGCTAATGCCTGATGGGTATCAATCGGGAGATTGAAATTTGACCTGGATAGACTGGGCCGCCCATTCAGCTGTGAGGCAGGAGGATCACTCCACTTCCCAGTGCTTGGTGATCCGCACATGCTAGAGTCCCTGTGCCTAGACGAGGGAGCAGTGCCTACTGAGGGCAGGGGTGCTACAGGGACTTTGCAGTCCAGGGGCTTTTACGAAATATAGTGCGGTGAGGTGGGGTACACATGTGGTGCAAGACAGGTCTGGGCGATGACGGGGAGGAGCGAGGTTCTGGGGAAGGGACAGAGGCAGACAGACAGCTGAGCCGTGAAGGCAGAGAGAGGGGGTCAGTAAGGGAGAGAAAGGGGCGCGTGCACAGAGAACAGAGGAGTCACTTAGGACAGCAAGAGGAAGGAAGGAGGAGGGGAAAGGGAGGGAGAGGGAGAGAGACAGACAGACAGACAGTCAGACAGACATAGAGACAGACAGACAGATACACACACAGAGAAAGAGAGAGACAGACAGAGACACACACACACAGAGACTAGAGACAAAGAGACAGACAGACAGACAGACAGACAGACAGACAGACACACACACACACACACACACACAGATAGACAGACAGACAGACACAGAGAGCACGAGCAAGCGAGCAGGGGTGGCCGGACCCCTGAGAGTTGGCTAGTGGAACTGCCTGTCCTGCTAAATTTTTGTTTTTGTTTTTCGAGACAGGGTTTCTCTGTGTAGCCCTGGCTGTCCTGGACTCACTTTGTAGACCAGGCTGGCCTCGTACTCACAGTGATCCGCCTGCCTCTGCCTCCCGAGTGCTGGGATTAAAGGCGTGCGCCACCACGCCCGGCTTGTCCTGCTAAATTTTACTGCAACGCCAACCTCTGCAGGTCTGGGACACGTCTGTGTCTGGAGTAAAGGTCAGGCCAGGGATGGGAACCATTGTGCTGTGACACACAGCGCTCTGTCCCAAAGATGCTCCCGCCACTCAGCCCGCACTAGCCAATCAGGGTCTCCAGATGGAACGGCTAGTCAGAATGGGGCGGGCGCTTCCGGCCCGCCGTACTGCAGGCTCGGCTGAGGGACCGAGGAAGCCTCCGGGGTTCCGTGTGCCGCGCCGTGACCCGCGGCCGGGAGCTGGGAGGAGAGCGGGGCGAGCTCGGGATCCGCGCCATGGTGAGCGGGGCCGCCGTCCCCACGCGGGGAGGAGCCGCGGGAGCGCGCGTGGGGCTTCGTCCCGGGGTGCGGGAGCCCGCGGAGGGACACAGCGCCGCGTGAGGTCCCGTGTGTTCTGAGTTCTGTGCTAGTCTTTAAGCGGAAGCCCGTCCGCTGAGTGAGTGAGTGCGCCTGCGCAGAGTGTGGGGCGCGCAGCCCTTCGGTGTAAACTTCCTTGTTGCTGACGTCACCAGGCAGCGAGCGCCTGGGCTGCTTTGATTGTTTTCAGGGAAGGCGGACTCGCTGCCTCGCAGAGCCCTGGCTTCTCTGGTGTCTTCTAGGAGTTCTGCGCTGGGCACTGGACACTCAGGTGCAGGATCCGTGTGCAGTTAATTCTGTGCAGGTGGAAAGTCTGTGTCACTGACACATTTGCATGTGGATGCCGCGGGGGTCCAGTGTGTTAGTAAGACAGGCTTCCTGCGTTTCCTGGCCTCATTCGTCAGCATTTACTCTATTTAATTGGTTTTTCATTCTTTTTTTACTTTGATCTCATGTTCTGTTGATCTCTTTTTCGCCACACAATATGTCTTTATTGCAGTTTCGAGGTTTTGAAGTCATAACATGTTAATGTGTTTAGTATCTATTCCATATCGTCTGTTGATCATTTTTCACCCATAATTACATTTTCTCATCAGTTTTCTGTTATTGGTAGCATACATTGTCACACTTTTTATTGGACATTTGTTGAATCCATAGCTAAAGTTTTGTGTTACTGTAATATAATATTGACATAATTGTCGAGATGTCAGCAACCCACATGATTGCTTTCTACTCAAGGTTGGCTCAGCTCTCTGCTTAGGCGGGTTCGTCTTCCATCGGGCACACGTCCCAGTTGGATCCACAGTTTTCAATTTTACATGTATAGTGTTACAGCCTTTTCTTTAATAAGACACTTTTGTGAGGTTGGCCTAACTCTGGGAGGAGATGGCGCCCACAGCAGTGCCTAGGGAGGCCGACCCTCACGGCTAAGGAACAGCAGAAAGATTTCCATGGTCTCAAGCAGAGACAGTGAGTCCACCTATATATCTTAGCACACAGATTGTTTTGTGGAAGCCACTGTGTTGTCATCGACGTGTTTCTCCTTCTCCTCAGTCTCCAGGCACAAGATGTTGCTTGACCAATTTTATCCCAGTTGTGTATGGTCTGGGCTGTGCTCAGACAGATTTCTGATTCTCCATGTTGGCCGGAATTTAAGAGTTTTAGATTTCAACTTGTTAAAATAGTTGAATCACATTTAAAATGTCAATGCTTTCTGTGGCACTTCTACCCAGTTACAAATGCAGCTTCTGGGTGGCATCATCCACGGCGTTTACACGTAAGGACACCGGCACTGCCTTGATTGCGTCCGCTGACCTGATCCAGGATTTCTCAGGTTCTCTGAGGGACCTGGGTGGGGAGGGAACGAGGGATAACACTGTGCACTCAGGAGAGACACAGACTGCAGCCTGAGATTGGAGGCCTCCAATTGCCTACTCTCTTCTTAGACAGGGCAGGAAAGGTTATTTTAAGGAAGCCTGTAACCCAGCCAGAGGAGTTGGTGCCCCTCTGTTTGGAGGAAATATTCCCCCCGCCCCGTCTCTCTCTGTTTCCATTAATATATTTCAGTCATTTTCTTTCTTTCTTTCTTTCTTTCTTTTTTTTTTTTTGGCTTTTTGAGACAGGGTCTCTCTGTATAGCCTTGGCTGTCCTGGACCCACTTTGTAGGCCAGACTGGCCTTGAACTCACAGCGATCCACCTGCCTCTGCCTCCCAAGTTTCACTCCTTTTCTTTAGAGCTCTTTTCTACTTAAGTATATTCCTGTTGTGGAAAATGTACTAGCCCAATAGCTCCTATTCAATGCTTGGCCCCCAGTTAGTAGAACTAACTGTATAAAATTAAGAGTTATGCCCTGTGGGAGTAGATTTCTCTTGCTTGTTACGTGTGTCACTCTAGGTGGGCTTTGAGGCTTCAGGAGACCAGGGCAAGTCAAGTGTTTGTTTCTGCTTGCCTTCCTGTGTATGAGGCGGTGACACTCAGCATCATGGCTGCGCGTTATGATGCAGTAACCTTCTGTCACTATAATCAGTCCCCAAAGTATTACAGTGTAAGCTTTGCTGTGGTCATAGGGCTTCTTAGAAGATATAGAACAGTCAGTAAGACAGGCTGGTTACGTAATACTTTGACATATTATCTCGGTGTTCTGTGCATGTCCTGTGAAATCAAGTAAGGGTTAATGAACGAGTAAAGGGCTGATCTCTAGACTAAACATTCAGTCTGTGACATAGTTATTACTCGTGACTCATACAGGTCCACAGAGAAGAAAGAGCAAGAACAGGGGCGGATATAGATGAAACCTGCCCTCTCCCTCCCTCCCTCTCCCTCCCTCTCCCCTCCCTCCCTGTCTCCTCCCTCTCCCTCTGTCTCTCCCTGTTTCTGTGATAGGCTGCCTTAGAACACACTTTGTAGACCAGGCTGGCTTTGAACTCACAGAGCTCTGCCTGCCTGTCTCCCAAGTGCTGGAATTAAAGGTGTGTGCCAGCGCTGCCCTGAAAAATTAGTAAACTTTTCTTGGCCCTTAGCTGTTAGTCAGGGAGGATTTTGGCTCCCTTGAGGGATAAACTTGCAATATTCCCTTTAGATATTTTCTTGACCCTATCCTCCAGATTTATAATCTATCGATCTCTGTTATATTTTTTCAATCTAAATACACACCGAGCATGAAGTATCTCATGCTGAATTCCCCTTTTAGAGATGGCTTTCTAAGAGTCAAGCTTCCTGGGTTAGAAAAGGTACAGGAGAGACAACAAACAACACCGCATCTTGTCCTCGTGTCCCCGGAGGCCCTGGTGGACCAGGAAGTAAGTAGGTGACACAGTGATGGCAGAGAAGGAAGTGACCAAGTCGGTGGAGCAGAGCAGTTTGTGTGCTGGGACGTGAGGCAGAATTAACCAAGGCAAGCGCTGGTGGGCCTGTGCATTCTGCCTTTCAGAAAACCCACCCCGGGGTGAGTTGCTGTGATTCTTGGAGCTGGTTCCTAGCCCAGGAAGAAGCGCAGTGCCTGCAGAGTGGAGGCCGCCCCGACTGACTTGACGTGTCCTGTGGTGTTTACTTCTCACCGTTGGCCTGTCTCTCAATCTCTGCAGGTGGTTGTGGTGGAGGTTTGACCGTGAGACTGGAAGACTCTGTCCTGAATTATAGCTTTACTGTGCTGTGTTTATCTTTGGCTAGAGATTTGTTTCTCTTGGCATCTTTGTGTGCCACACCTATGAGGAAATAGGCAGAATTGATACAAGTCAGGCGTGTTGGTGCACACTTTCAATATTGGCACTCTGAAGCAGAGGCAAACTGATCTCTTCCAAAGATCCTGAGTTCAATTCCCCGCAACCGCCTGGTGGCTCACAGCCATCTAGCCTGAGACCTGGCGCCCTCTTCTGGCCTGTAGATGTATATGCAGGTGAAACACTGTATACATAGTAAGGAAATGAAATCTTAAAAAAAAAAAAAAAAAAAAGGCCGGATGGTGGTGGCGCAAGCCTTTAATCCCAGCACTCAGGAGGCAGAGGCAGGTGGATCTCTGTGAGTTCAAGGCCAGCCTGGTCTACAAAGTGAGTCCAGGACAGTCAAGGCTACACAGAGAAACCCTGTCTTGAAAAACCAAAAAAAAAAAAAAAAAAAAAAAAAGGAGAAGAATAGTTTAAGAGATTATAGGTTTTTAGTACATATCTTCATATCTTCAAATACCCAGCTTTCTCATTTGTGTGTGTGTGTGTGTGTGTGTGTGTGTGTGTGTGTGAGAGAGAGAGAGGGGGGGGTGGCAGGGGAAGAGCGTGTGTTTAAGAGAAAGGGGGAGGCAGAATCAGAGTTTCTTTGTGTAGCTTTGAATGCCTTGGAAATCCCTTCATAGACCAGGCTGGCTTTGAACTCACAGAAACCCACTTGTCTCTGCCTCCCAAGTGTTGGAATTAAAGTGCACGCTCTCCCTCTACTCCCCCTCTCTCTCCCTTACTCTCTTTCTTTGATTTTTTGAGACAAGTTTTCTCCTTGTAGCCCTGGCTGTCCTAGATCTCTCTGTGGACAAAGCTGGCTTTAAACTGCCAGAGATCTACCTGTCTTTGCCTTCTGAGTGCTAGAATAAAGGTGTTTCAATTATGGTTTTAAAAAAATGGACTTTTGGTACCAATAATGTTTTCTTAATCTCTATTATGTGCTTTCATCTCCAATTTCTACTAGTCTTTTTTAGGCCTTCCTTTCTATCATTGATAATTTTGCTTCTCTTTTCATACGTGTTTTGCTTTATTTAGGTTTGAGGTGAGACATTGGAGAGCCAGGCCTGTGCAGGCTTTCTCACGTGCTCTGGTGAAAGGCAAGGGAATATTACTTTTGTGTTCTGCCCAAGCCGACTTGGGGAGGTCTGCCCAGGTGCTCCAGGAAGGATCCTGGAGCAGTCAAGGGAAGCAGGCTCCTTAGCCTCAGAGGCTGTGGTCGGCAGTCTCAGCCTGGACCTTCTAGCCAACATCGCTAAATTGCCTTCTGCGGACTGTCCACTCTCCACCTCTAAATAGTATAGCAGAAGCCACTAGGTTAGGAAAGACAGAGCTATCGCCAAACTTTCTATCTGTGTCTTCTCATCTCGGGCCCTCACGCATGTCACCGCCACTTTGTGGGCTCTAATTGTTGGTGTTTTAAAGCTGCTTTAATTTAATTAATTAATTTTTTTTGAGACAGGATTTCTTTGTGTATCTCTGGCTATCCTGGAACTCGCTATGTGTATCAGGCTTAAACTTTTGATGTCCTGCATGCACCTCTCAACTGCTGGCACGGGAGCCATTGCTGCCGTTGTTGCAAAGCACCGCGTTAGTGCTGTGGCTACCGATGTCCGGCTGAGAGAGGTGTGAGCGATCTAGGTGAGCCTCTTTAAAACTGCTGATGCCTGGTGGATAGTACTCAGCTCATTTAAATTTGACCCACATACAATGGGCGCCTTTTCAGCCGTGAGGCAGGGGAATCACGGCTTCATTGTGTAATGATGTGCATGTGCTAGGAACCCTATTGTCTGGACGAAGGAGAAGTGTGTGCTTAGTGCAGGGACTGCACAGGGCCCACTGGGCATTGAGGTGTAAGTTGTCTTGCCATGCCAATCTCTGCAGGCCTCACTAGCCAATCAGTGCCCCCAGACAGATCCCGCCCCCCAGTCAAGGAGTTGGCTTGAGTGTTAAGAGAAACTTGGACATTTCGACATTGTTGGGACTGTGACATAATATGGAGATTTTTGTAGTTAGGATATCGTGAACTCTGAAAAATCTCCCAGGTGTGTGGTGTATTCAGGTATTTGTCTCTGGCGTGTGGCTTTCATTGGGGTGCGTACGGTACTTTTAAGAGGGGAGCCTTTCTGGAGGTCATGAGAGGGTCAGACACTGTTAGAAGGCCCGTAGCTAGAGTCATGTAGCCCTCACAAGCACCAGCCGGCCTCCACAGGCCCTGGCCAAGCCCAGTTGATTCCCCAGAAGCCTTTAAAGGAGCCTGTGAGCTCCTCCTCAGGGTCGCTGCTATTTTCTATGGATGGTTGTCCTCTGCATGCAGGCTGTTTCTGCAGAATAAATGCTCTTTGTTTTTACATATTATTTAAGTCTGGGGTCTTCCTTCAGCGAGGTTTGGACCCCTACAGTTAGACTCTAGGGGTGGGCTTTGAGTGTTTATACCCTCACCACACTTGCTTTCTTGTGTGGTTGGAACTGAGCACCCCCATCACCGCCGTTACAGGCTCCAGCTCTTTATAAAGTACAGTAAAATGGAAGCAACTGTGTTTCCATGAGAAGCTATTTATGTATCCTGATATTTTTATGTTTATATTTTTGTCTTATGGAATTAGCTTTTTCTACGTCTGGCATTTGTTGTTGTGCTGAGAGCTTTACCCACATCTTGACTTTTGATCTTCGGCAGTGGGTATAGTTTTTTTTTTTTTTTTTTTCACCAAGATGGCCTGCATGGATTGCTGTAATCTGCTTAAACCTTTGGCACAGCCATACCACCCACCTTCAGTTCCAGCATAGCAGAAGCTATTTAGCTGTCAAGTCTCCGCGTTGATCGTAAGGTGAGCTTATGTTCAGGTTCTCGGGCTCCGCCTGCCTGGAGCTTGCCCAGCCCCTTACTTACAACTCAGGGCTTGTTGAACGGACTGCTTGGATTAATGATATGAGCTCTGCTTAAACAAAACCACAATCCCTGGCCGTCTCCCTTCCTCCCAGAATGGTGGGGGCTGGACAGTTCCCCAAGCCTATACCTAACCAATCAGCTAAAAAGGCTTTGTCTAGCTACCTGGATACACTGTGCTCAGAACAAACTCTTGTGTTTACCTAGTCAAGATGATGTAATGCTGCCCTCCCCTGGCTCCCACCTGGCTACCTGGTTGTTACCTGGTTACAGTGTTTCTTATAAAAGGCCTGCCTTAGAAACAGGCCAGCATCACAGTTTGGCTCCCAAGTCCACTGTTTCCCTGGCTATGGTAAGTCTTGGGGTGTTGCGTTCAATAAACCATCCGTATTTGGCCGAGCTTGGTGTCTGGGTGGTTTATTCTTGAACTACATCAGGGTGACGTTCATAGTGATATCCAGAGTGATTGCATTGTTGGTGTGCAACACTTCCCCTTTTCTTCTGTGTGTTTAAATTATTTTTTTCATTTTAAAAATTTGTGCATGAGTGTTTGCCCTTAGCCATTCTGACAGGCGTAAGATGGAATCTCAGAGTTGTCTTGCTTTGCACTTCCCTGATGCCTAGTGGTTTTGAGCATGTCTTCAAGTCCTCCTCAGCCATTGGAGAGTCCTCTGTTGATAATTCTCTGCTTAACTCTGTATCTCATTTTTTTTTTTTTGGTTTTTTTTTTGAGACAGGGTTTCTCTGTGTAGCCTTGACTGTCCTGGACTCACTTTGTAGACCAGGCTGGCCTTGAACTCACAGTGATCCGCCTGCCTCTGCCTCCCGAGTGCTGGGATTAAAGGCGTGCGCCACCACGCCCAGCCCCTGTATCTCATTTTTTAATTGGATTATTTGGTTTGTTAGTGTTTGACTTTTTTGAGTTCTTTAGCCTTTGTCAGATGCAGGCTTGGTGAAGCTCTTCTCCCAGTCTGTAGGCTGTTGCTTTGTTCTGTTGACAGTGTCCTTTGCCTTACAGAAGCTTTTCAGTTTCATGAGGTCACATTTATTAATTGTTGATCTCAGAGCCTGAGCTGTTTTTCAAATACACCCTCCCTTTTTTCTTTTACTTTTTTTTTTTTTTCAAGACAGGGTTTCTCTGTGTAGTCTTGGCTGTCCTAGACTCGCTTTGTAGTCCAGGCTGGCCTCGAACTCACAGCGATCCGCCTGCCTCTGCCTCCCGAGTGCTGGGATTAAAGGTGTGCGCCACCACACCCGGCTCCACCCTCCCTTTTTTTAAAAAAAGAAATTTATTTATTTTTTATTATGTATACAATAACTCTGTCTGCATGTACACCTGCATGCCAGAAGAGGGCACCAAATCACCAGATCACATTATAGATGGTTGTGAGGCACCGTGTGCTTGCTGGGACTTGAACTCAGGACCTCTGGAAGAACAGACTGTGCTCTTAACTGCTGAGCCATCTTCCAGCCCCACCCTCCCTTTTTAAATGACATATGTATATAATGTAAAAAGTTAGGATTGCACATTAGAGTCAATATCTGTCCTTGTGCATCTTCCTTATGTCTAACTGACTGTAGCTTCATCAACATTTTCAGAAATTACATCTTTTTTTTTGGTTGTTTCTTTTTTTTGAGACAGGGTTTCTCTGTGTAGCCTTGGCTGTTCTGGACTCCCTTTGTAGACCAGGCTGGCCTCGAACTCACAGTGATCCACCTGCCTCTGCCTCCCGAGTGCTGGGATTAAAGGCGTGCGCCACCACGCCCGGCTCAGAAATTAACATCTTAATCTTATTTATGTATGAATAAACGTCCATGTTTACGTATGTTACAAGTCTATCATGCATTTATTCTATAATGGATACTAAGACTGATTCCATGTCTTTGTCAGTTATCCACATGACTGTGGTACATTAATTTTAACATCATTGATATGTTTTCCTGACACAGTTTAGATGGATCAATTGGTAGTTGTACTTTTAGCCTCAAGCAGATTTCCATTGTGTGGTAAACACTTTATATTCTCACCAGGATATAGATGGCTTTTTTCATCCTGCGCATTGTTACAGTTATTTTCTGTAATATTCTCCCTCGCGGCAGTGGTCCTGCTTCCTGGTGTGCAACCTCAATGCAGTGATCACTGGTATTTTCAATTAGCTAAGGATCTTAAGTACGTTTTCACATATTTATTAGACATTTGTATTTTTTATTTTGAGAATTGTGTATTCAGTAGATTTTCTCACGAACTGCCTACGTGCTCTGGAGATGAAGCGTTTAATTTTTCAATCTTAAAATTAAGATATTAATCTTCTGCCATTAGAACCTTAGAACATGCATCATGTCTTTGTAGAGCCCATCTTTCCCATTCATTTTCGAAGTTAGTAATTTTGATACAATTTTGCTGATGTATAACTCAATAATACTGCTCAGTTTGCATGTCTCTTTGTATTATGTTACTAGGCATTTCTCCTGCAATGTCATATCTTATTCAGTGTTCACAGGAATGAGAGATGTGATTCCCCTTTTCTGTTTCCTTCTAAATTGAGTGTTGACTGCATTTGAAATTATATGATATGGAATTAATTTGTTAATAACACAAAATTATGTAAATATATTCTTAATGAAGTGTATATTTACAGTGCAGTCAGTCTCAACATTTTTATTATATATGTGTGTGATGTGTGCACATATATACATATAGTTTATATATTCACACACACAAATGCACATACATACATACATACATACATATATACATTTGGTATACTTTAGGAAGCTGTGACCTATGAGGACGTGCATGTGAACTTCTCTCAGGAAGAGTGGGCTTTGCTGGATCCTTCCCAGAAGAATCTCTACAAAGATATGATGCTGGAAACCTACTGGAACCTCACTTGTATAGGTAATAGCATACATTTTTCTTCACTTTTTAACTTAAGGGGACAAGCCTTTCTTAAAGATTGGTGGTCTTTTGTGATTTGATTGTGAAAGAGGAAGAATGTGGTGAATAAATTAGGCATTGTTCTAAGGTTCACTGAAGATTCTAATTTAAGCTTTGCATAGTTTCCAGTAATATACACTTTCTGATACTTTATTTTAGGCTACAAATGGGATGACCACAATATTGAAGAAGATTGTCAAAGTTCTAGAAGACATGGAAGGTAATTATTGTGTGCAAGCCAGTACATGTGTGCCTTTGAAGACATGTTAATGTATCCTGATGTTTTAATTAAAAACAAAAGTACAAAGAAGCACAGCTTTGGGAGCATAATAAATTCTCACAGCACCACATACCTCAATGTTTGCAAAGTTTCTTCTTTAACAAGAAAAGGCAACAAGGTCTTAACAGATGTCATAATTTTAATGATAGCCACATGAGAATCACATTCTAGGACTGTCCATCTATTTAGTTTCACACTATTCAAGTATTATAAAAAGCATCTACACTGATTAGCTCATTGTCCGTAGCAACACTAGTGTTACTCATATACTTGTAGTGACTTGCTGTAGTTCAGTGAGGGGGCAGTTCATGAGAATTAAGAAGCCTGAGAGTCTTGCATCCTTAGGCATCATGTCTGTGAGTAACATAAAGTCATCCTGAATGAATGCAATGTGAACATCTTTTGTTTGTTATTCTTTCTTTAATAGGTATATTGACTGCCCCTCTGGATACAACCCACTTTATCCTGTGGTCTTTGGAAAGAAACAGTGTCATCTTGAAAGTCATGAAAAGAGTCATATGGGAGAGAAACCCTATAAATGTAATCAGTGTGGTAAAGCCTTTACATGTGGGACTACTCCTCAAATATGTGAAAGAACTCATACTGGAGAGAAACTCTATGAATGTAATCAATGTGAAAAAGCCTTTACACCTGGCAGTACACTTCAAATACATGAGAGAAGTCATACTGGAGAGAAACCATACGAATGTAACCAACGTGGTAAAGCCTTTGTACGCAACAATGATCTTCAAATACATGAAGCAATTCATACTGGAGAGAAACCCTGTGAGTGTAATCAATGTGGAAAAGCCTTTGCATATAAAACTGAGTTTCACAACCATGAAAGAATTCCTACAGGAGAGGTTCCCTATGAATGTAATCAGTGTGGTAACACCTTTACATGGGGCAGTACTCTTCAAATACACAAAAGAACTCATACTGAAGAGAAATCCTATGAATGTAATCAGTGTGGTAAAGCCTTTGCATATCACCGTGATCTTCAAAGGCATAAAAGAATTCACACTGGCGAGAAACCCTATAAATGTAATGAATGTGGTAAAGCCTTTTTACATAACAGTCATCTTCAAATGCATGAAAGGATTCATACTGGAGAGAAACCCTACAAATGTAATTACTGCTATAAAGCATTTTCATGGAATAATAATCTTCAAATCCATGAAAGAATTCATACAGGAGAGAAACCCTATGAATGTAATCAATGTGGTAAAACCTTTGCACATAATAGTCATCTTCAAATGCATGAAAGAATTCATACTGGAGAGAAACCCTATAAATGTAATCAGTGTGGTAAAGCCTTTATTTATAAAAGTCAGTTTCACAATCATGAAAGAATTCATACAGGAGAGGTCCCCTATAAATGTAATCAATGTGATAAAGCCTTTGCATATCGCAGTGATCTTCAAAGGCATGAAAGAATTCATACTGGAGAAAAACCCTATAAATGCAATCAGTGTGGTAAAGCCTTTGCAAATCACAGTGATCTTCAAATGCATGAAAGAATTCATACTGGAGAGAAACCATATGAATGTAATCAATGCGGTAAAGCCTTTGCATGTCCCAGTAATCTGAAAAGGCATGAAAGAATTCATACTGGAGAAAAACCGTATGGGTGTAATCAATGTGGTAAAGCCTTTGTACGTAACAGTGATCTTCAAAGGCATGAAAGAATTCATACTGGAGAAAAACAGTTCAAATCAATGTGGTAAAGCCTGTGCATATATCATAACAGTCTTCACATGCACGAGAGAAACCATATTGACAAGAAACCCTAGGAATGGAATCAATGTGGTAAAACCTTTACATATCTCAATACTCTTTAAAAAGCATAAAAAATGCATACTGACAAAAAATTCCCTGGATACCTAATAAATGGGGATAGCTTGCCTTATTCATTCACCTTACTCACTGAGCGTTCCCACTTGTGCTTGAGTAAGATTACTAGAATATGGTATAGTCCCTCATTAAAATATTATCTCCTTTTTAATTGTAGACATTGTCATCCAAGAATACAGAACAATTTGAATAGTAAAATCGATTTACAAACTCAAATGGTATTTATGTTGTCATTATTTTAGGCTTATAGGAGTTTATTCTGTAAAGACTTGTTCTACCATTTTCTCAGGAACAAATGAACGCCAGAGAATTGCCTCCGTGAGTGATGGTGGTTGGTGCTAAGCTGGGTGGCCCGAGCTCATGCCCTTGAATACCCATATTTCTCATGAAAGTTCTTGTTTTAATATTACACTTGGGCTGTACGCACACCCACACACCAACACAGGACATGAACATCGTTGACGTGGAAATAAGGGCCAGTGGGTTCGCTCTCCAGTGTAGGGCAGTTGTTGCCAAACTTGACTAGCTCAGTTTGATGTCTAGAAGTCGCTCTCAGAATCAATACTTATGCGTTGTCTTCTAACTGGCGCATGCACCCCATGGTAGAGGTGTATACACACAGTTAAATAGTTTTAAAGAGATAAAACTTTAAAACGCACAGAAAGTATCCAAAGTACTGAGAACATAGAATGTGATTTACCAGTTGTAATTAATTGTAAAATTCCAAAAAGTAATACTGTTCAAAACAGCGAGGGTTCCGTTGTTATCTTTCGTTATCATTTTATTCTCTGATTGAAAGATCGGCCATTTAAGAAACATATCTGAGCTGGGCGGAGTGGTGCTTGTATGTAATCCCAGCACTTGGGAGACAGAGGCAGGTGGATCTCTGAAGGAGAGAGAAATATTTTTGTTTAGATCACAAGTGGGAGATGAGAAAAAGACTTGTGAGAGAACAGGTGATATTTATCATCTTAGAAGTCGAACCATTGTGTGTGGGAGATTGGTTGTTAACCAGCTGAAAACATCCTTGAACAAATTCTGAGAGGAGGCACAAATGTGAGCCAAAAACAAGAGGCGGGGCCTTTGGAGACTTGGGATAGTTTTGGCTGTTCATTGCTCCACTTAGAGAGAACCACTTGAGTGAAGGCTTAGGGGCTTGGGGCTCCAGGCTATGGCCAAGGCTCCAGGTTCTGGTTGCTCCAGGTTCCAGCAGAAGAAATTCTACTGATTACGCCAGGAGAATCGTTCCTCGGAACTGATATACTTATGGTTTCATTATTGTATTCTTTTTTTTTTTTTTTTTTTTTTTTTTTTTGGTTTTTCGAGACAGGGTTTCTGTATGTAGCCTTAGCTGTCCTGGACTCGCTTTGTAGACCAGGCTGGCCTTGAACTCACAGCTATCCACCTGCCTCTGCCTCCCGAGTGCTGGGATTAAAGGTGTGCGCCACCACGCCCGGCGTTCATTATTGTATTTTTTAATCTCCTTTTCCTATTGTTTCGGTTAGTTGGGTTATAAGTGAGGTACTCTCGGTTAATGAGTTCATAATAAAATATATTTGTTAAGAAAACTGAGCTTACAGATCTCTCCGAGTTTAAGGCCGACCTGGCCCACATCCTGAGTTCCACCCCCCCCCCCAAAAGGGTCCTGAAAGATAGCTCAGAAATTAAGGGCACTGACTGTTACTCCAGAGCACCCAGGTTAAATTTTCTGCTCCCAAATGAAAGCTTAAGACCGTAACTCTAGGGGCTGGAGAGATGGCTCAGCAGTTAAGAGCACTGTCTGCTCTTCCAGAGGTCATGAGTTCGATTCCCAGCAACCACATGGTGGCTCACAACCATCTATAATGTGATCTGATGCATAATGTTTACATAATAAATACATCTTAAAAAAAAAAGACCGTAACTCTAGTTCTTGTGGCTCCCACATCCTCACGCAAACATCTATGCAGGCAAAGCGCTATGCACGCAAAATAAAAATAACCATTGTTATAAAGCATACATCAGTAACTTACTCTGGACTCATATCTACACATATTGTCTTCCTTCAATCACATCAGTAGACCTGTGTAGACGTTGAAAATGAGAAGATACGTACAGAGTCCGTTCACAGAGCGATAGAAAACCCTTCAGTGACCATGCAGCAAGGATGCCCGTCTCCTGCAGGTGATAGACGACAGAAGCCGTAATGGGGCATCTTCCTCTGCATTAGAATGACATATTTGGGGGCTGGAGTGTGGATTCAGTGGGACTGCTGCTGTTGGGTACTCGGGTTTGGTTCTTAGCACGCACATCAGATGGCTCAGGTGCACCTGTTAGGCCTGGCCCGGGAGGGCTGATGAGCTTCTCTGCCTCAGGCACCAGGTAATCTACTGGTGTGTGATTCCGTGTTCTAAAATGGCCTTTCTTCATGTCTGTTGTTTATTTATTTCTTAAATAAAATGAATTCAGAACAGGGTCCTGGGACTGCATCATGTGAGAATCCTGAGTGGATGCGGGAACATTCCAAGCAGAGAAAACAAGAGCCTTGTGACCACAGTGTCTTCAAAACGCAGAACTGTTCATGTCTATTTTTGTGTTCCTTTCAGGCGTTTCAGATAGGAGGGAGTTCACTTCATATTACTTATTAGTGTTTGATGCTGGTTATTCAATTAAGTGTTTAAATTATCCTTTATATGCATGTGTGGAAAAACATGTTTGGTGTCTCATTTGGCTGGTTTTGCCATTTTATGGAACTGGATCTTATCAGAACTGTTTTCTTTATGGTTTGACAGCTCCACTGCCCCGGTCTCTTGCTTTTCTTTAGGTGTAGCCTCTGCAGACACGTTGGAAGCTCTTCATCCACCTTCCGTGGGTGGAGTCAGTCTTTCAGGTATCCACAGGGCTTTTCAGGACCCTGAGGAAAAACACAGAGGCTCTAGTGCATTACTGGATTTACGCCATTCCATCAATCTGACATAACATCTCTCCAAAGGATTGTCACCTTGAATATTGCTGAAGGGGCTAAAAAAGATTCTGCAGCAATGAGGCCATCCTTGTCCAAATATTAAAAAATATATAAAATAGATGATAAAATACTGTGAGGAAGCCATATTACTCCCCTCCCCTCCTTTATTTTTCAATAATGATTAAGTTGTCCATTAGCTCTTTCCACTAAAGATTGACCCTGAGGTTTATTTGGGATGCCTGTGATATGGGATATAGCCAACTTCTGCAAAATTCCTGAAAAGGCTTGACAATGTATTCAGTGGTGTCCGGACCCGCCGGACAGTCCACTGAGACCCTCGGACCCCTAGGGAGAGAATGGGGGGGACAAGAGATGCAAGGTACGGACAACAACTCAAAGAATCTGATCAAGCTGACAAAATTTTATTTTTCTCAGGCTGCTTATAAGCACAAGGCAGGATGTGGGGTGGGGGCAGAGGGGGAGCTAGGGTGAGAGCGAGGTCAGCCCCCTGCTGCTGCACACCGCAATGTTCCCTGCATGGTGAGGTAGCCCTGCGCCGGCACTTTCCAAGAAGCGTGGGACAGCAGGACTGGAGCTAACCTAGGTGAAACAGATCTCATTCTGGTTATTGAGGAAGCTGAAGACAGGAGGTCTCCTGGAGAGTTCTCCGAGAGGTCACCGAAAGGGAGGGAGCAGGAGAGGTTTTGTCAAGCAGAACACAGGGGGTCCAAATGCCACATTTGCTGAAAGTGCACCCGTCACAGGGGCATTGTCAGTTTTTAATATTTTAAAGGCCTAAAACATTAATAGCTCTGAGCAAAAAGGTAATAACATCCTTAACTGCCTCTGTTGGTAGAGAAACAGCAAAAGTAAACAACAACGAAGGACTGCTCACAGTGATATGAACATCTTTCAGCCGCCCAAAACTAGAAGCACGAGTAACATCCATGTGCCAAATATGATTTTGCAATAATTCTTGCTGAGTCACAAGAGGGGAGAGGCATTATATTAAAGTTTACACATGAAGGGCATTCCTTAACTGTCAGGTGAGCCTGTATTTTTATTAGTGAAAACCATTTTTTTTTCTTTTTTTGTTTTTTTTGAGATAGGGTTTCTCTCTGTAGCCCTGGCTGTCCTGAACTCCCTCTGTAGACCAGGCTGGCCTTGAACTCAGAGATCTGCGTACCTCTGCCTCCACGCCCATTTTTTTCAATGCAGAAGCACTTTGACGAAAGCTTGTATTGGATTCTCCTGCTTCCTTTAGGTTGTTAGTTCCTAGGAAAAGAGAAAGTGTTAAAAAAGGAATCTGCCGACGATGGGCAGTGGTGGCCCACGCCTTTAATCCCAGCACTCGGGAGGCAGAGGCAGGCGGATCGCTGTGAGTTCGAGGCCAGCCTGGTCTACAAAGCGAGTCCAGGATAGCCAAGGCTACACAGAGAGACCCTGTCTCCAAAAAACAAAAACAAACAAAAATAAATAAAAAATAAAGTTAAAAAAAAAAGCCGGGTGTGGTGGCGCACGCCTTTAATCCCAGCACTTGGGAGGCAGAGGCAGGCGGATCTCTGTGAGTTCGAGGCCAGCCTGGTCTACAAAGTGAGTCCAGGATAGGAAAAAAAAAAAAAGGAATCTGCCTTTGCATTTCTTTCAAACAGAGGTTCTGGAAGATTAGAATGTGACCTAATGTGGCCAAAATAAAGAAGATTTGCTCCAATCTGCAATTCCTGTTGAATTAATTGTAGTAAATCATTAAACAGACGTTCCTGATGAAGTAATCCACACTCTTTGTAGCCATTGCACTGCCAGGACCAAACACTGTGAGTCAGGATGTAAGTTTAGAAATTGAGGATAACATGTAAGTCATGTGTAATTCCATCTTTTGTACTGAAGAACCAGGCTAGGTGAAAATCAGTGAGGCATCTCTTATAAGATCTGTGAATAGCACTTGCGCAGAGACCATCTCCTCAATCCTGGTACTTTTAGCAAATAGAATAGCTTGTTTTGATGCAAGATCTATAAGTTTGCTGGAAGGAAGTGGAGTATCAATTTGAAAAGGATATGTACCAAAATCTGGTGTAAGGTCATCTAAAGCATTCAGTAAAAATTCCAGCTATTTTTTAAAATATTTATTTACTTTTAATTTGTGTACATTGGTGTGTGGGTGTCAGATCTTGGAGTTACAGACAGTTGTGAGCTGCCATATGGGTGCTGGGAATCGAACCCCGGTCCTTTGGAAGAGCAGGCAGTGCTCTTAACCACTGAGCCATCTCTCCAACCCCAATTCCAACTATTTTTATCATAAGAATTACAGATTTTTTTTTTTTACCAGCTCTCGACCAAATAATTGTTTTGTTTGAGACCTGCCTAGAATTATCAGTTCAGGAGCCATATGCCAATATGCAGTTACAGCCTTTTTTTTTTTTGGAGGCCCAAAGCAATTCCATAGGGATGCTTGGAGAAATAGCATCTGAACTCATGATAGATGGTTGTGAGCCACCATGTGGGTGCTGGGAATTGAACTCAGGACCTTTGGAAGAGCAGCCAGTGCTCTTAACCTCTGAGCCACCTCTCCAGCAACTCTATGTCTTGTTCCTGAGCAGACTTTACCCAACTGAACACTGAAGCTGGGATCAAGAACAGTTGAACAATACATTGTCCTTTTTCTAATGTTTGTATGCCAGCAGGAACAGAAGCCATAATTTTAATTTTATTGACATAATCCCAATATGTAACTCCTGGAAAAATCTCCAGACCCTTCATGGTCATAGTGCGTTTGCCTATTTCTATACTTTTGCCACTCCTTGTGGAAAAAGGCGACATACACCATGAGGTAAGGCCTGAACCCTCATTTATGTTATTACTATGAATCTTGAGGTCTGTGTTGTTACTGGGTGCACTTCAAATTTTGGCTGTCCTTGGGCTGACCTTCACTCAGTTTCCCCGACGCAAAGGCCATTCTTCACCGTCACTCAGGTATCTGCAACCTTTTTCCACAATGATTTCCCTGCTTACAGTGAGAGCATAAACTTGAAATCTTAACCATCAAGACCTGAGGTGCACACACTGTCTTCCTTTAGGACATTGTCTTTTAAAATGTCCAGGATGACCACCTTTACGACATTCATTGCCGAGGCAGAGGCAGGTGGATCGCTGTGAGTTCGAGGCCAGCCTGGTCTACAAAGCTAGCCCAGGACAGCCAAGGCTACACAGAGAGACCCTGTCTCGAGAAACAAAAACAAAACAAAACAAGACATTCACTGCCAGGCTGGAGAGATGGCTCAGAGGTTAAGAGCACTGTCTGTTCTTCCAAAGGTCCTCAGTTCAATTCCCAGCAACCACATGGTGGTTCACAACCATCTATAACAAGATCTGGTGCCCTCTTCTGGCCTGCAGGCACACATGAGGGCAGAATACTGTGCAAATAATAAATAAATAAATCTTTTTAAAAAAGCATTCATTGCCATTATTTTTATTCACGCTTTTGGTTGGGTGGCTGCCAATAACTGAGGCACCATTTGGCCTTGGAATGCTGTGGGCACTGAGTATGAAGGCTGATACCAACACAGAAGAGGATGTAATCAATATCTTTTTTTCTAAAAGGATGGATGGTAGTCCGACAGGCAGCATTAACATTCTCATATGCCAGCTGTTTAAAAATTACCATTTGTGCCACATCATCAGCAACCAGGTGATTGATTGCCAACAAAAGGTGGGAAAATCTTGATATGGCTCATCAGGTCATTGTTTAATTTTAGACTGTTTTTGTGTCTTTTTCCCCCTAGAACTGAGACCTCATGCCATGCCTATAAGGCAAAAATATTGATTTGTCTACAAGCCTCAGGAGGATATCTCATCCGTACTTGAGTATCATTATAAATGCCTTCTCTTACTAACATTTCAAAAATGGTGGGTGCATTATTTTGGTGGTTTCTAATAGTTGGTCCTGGCATATTTCGGAATAACCAGGCTTCCACAGTAAATACTCACCCCAGTGAGACAAGTTTTTTGCTAAGGTCCTCCAGTCAGAGGGAAGAAAAGCTTCCCCGGAAATAGAATCAAGGAGAGACAGTTGTTCGGAGCCAACCCAGAGTCATTCAAGGCCAAAAGAGTCTACTGGCAAAATACTGATGCCCCGTTCCAAAGCTAAACTTCCTCCTTTCAGCCTCTGCAGATGTTGTTCAGCAGGATAGCTCGGGACTTTCCGAGAGATAGTGTTCCGAGATGAACCACAGGATGTTCCCCTGATGGCATCATCTGGAGGCATTCTCGGGCCCCCCTACCCCTGCTGCTTAGCTCCTGCCTCCACCCCATATAAGCTTTTGTTTTTGATTCAATCAACAGACCTTGATAGGAACGCTACTTAGTCTTGGCTCTCTCTTTTCCGTCCCATCTCTCAGGTATGGCTCCCCTCGCGACCCCGTAATTACTGGTCCTGCTGGATGGGACAGACAGTGTAACAGGAGCAGTTGGTCCATATTGAGCACAAGCCTGCTTAAGATATTCAAGTGTTTTAAATAAAATGGGTATATAGTTTCTAACTCACTGCCCTGGGTTATTAGGATTGGGCCTTTCACTCATTGGCTTCTTCTTCAATCTCCTGGGCACGATGCAGAGCCTCTTGCATCGGAGACTTTGTACCCGGACTTATAAGAACTTAATTCTCTTATCCGAGGATGAGAAACCTCTTTAATAACCTCAATAAGACATTAAATGAAGCAGCAAAAATATTTCCATACTACCAGGAGCTGCACTTAAAATACAGGTTCTAGAAGCAGTGGAAACTGGATCTGGAGGTAGAGGAGCAAAACCCACACACGGAAGAGAAAAATCTTCAGTCTCATCATGAAGACACGTTAGATAATGTATGCTCAGCTTCTAACTTTTCTTCTATTTCAGTGTCCTGAGTTTTCTTGATCACTTTTATTTTTAATTTTAACTGTCATTTTTCTCTATTACTGTCTTTGCTTCTTTTCAAAACTAAAAAGCATCACTAGGAATTTTTCCTTGTTCCCTTACATCTAAGGCTTTTGCATATATATATATATATATATATATATATATATGTGTGTGTGTGTGTGTGTGTGTGTGTGTGTGTGTGTGTGTGTGTATCATGCGTGTGTGCCTGGCTCTCACTGAAGTCAGGAGAAATGAATTCTTCTTCTTCTTTTTTTTTTAAAAATACAAATGCTTTATTTAACAGTTGCAGGTCATTCCATGGGTTAAGTGGTGGATATCCAGGACCCAGCAGCAGGGTCAGCGCAACCTCCAGGCCTCTCTTTCTGACTCCAATAGGGTGAGCACATGACCCTCTCGAACGGGGCCTTTGACGTTTCGGATGATAGAGCGGTTGGTGTCATCCATAAATTCCACACGCACCTGCGTGCACTGTCCCTGCGAACCAGTCCTGCCCAGCACTTTGGTTACCCGAGCCAACTTTATGGGCTGCACGCGGCTCGTGTCCATGATGGCGGCGATCTGGCGGAGAGAGAGAAGTGAATTCTTTTGACCTGAAATTACAAATGTTTGTGAGCCTCCACATGAGTGCTGGTCTGTTGTGGTTATTATCAATGTCTGTTGTGGTTAATTTAGAAGTAGGGCCTTGCTGGGTGGTGGTGGCGGCTCACACCTTTAATCCTAGCACTCGGGAGGCAGAGGCAGGTGGATCTCTTAGTTTGAGGCCAGCCTGGTCTACAAAGTGAGTCCAACACAGGCAAGGCGGCTACACAGAGAGACCCTGTCTCTAAAAACAAACAAAAAGTATGGCCTAAGTAATGTTTATTATTAGGCTTATAATAGGTGATATTATTTATCTGCTTTCACAATCAAAAAGGAACACAGACACCTGATAGATTTTAGAATAGCTTTATTTGACCCGGGGCAGGGCAGATATTACCTCCTAGGCTACCTTCCATTAACTCCCAGCCTCTATGCCACGCCATTTGTCTCTAATAATTTTTATCACGGCCACTTCCCATCCATAATCCCAACGTACTTGCTAATGTTCTTCACCTGGCCACTTCTTTCCATGTGAAACTTCAGAGTTCCTCCTTGTGGCTCGTGCGGCTCTTTCCCATTCCGTGGTGACCCTCTATCGTCTTCCTCCTGGGGTCCCTTCTCCTAGCCAAGATCCTCTGTCCTGGAAGCCCTCAAATATTTACTCCGCCTCTTCCGTCTGCCTCACACAGGTGTAGGTGTTTTATTCAGCCAACCGAGAAGGCAAGGTCACATAGCAATACTCTGGGTTTGTTAAAAGACAGCTAGCAGACCTCGGGGAGTAACATACTTAACTATCAAATACAAAGCACCAGACAACACTGTTAAAATTGCTTCTTTTTGTCTAATTAAAAAGGCCTTTAAAAAAGATTTATTTATTATTTATACAGTATTCTGCCCACACGTGTGCCTGCCCACCACAAGAAGACACCAGATCTCATTACAGATGGTTGTGAGCCACCAAGTGGTTGCTGGGAATTGAACTCGGGACCTTCGGAAGAGCAGCCAGTGCTCTTAACCTCTGAGCCATCTCTCCAGCCCAAAAAGGCCTTTTCAAACTATGTACAGCAAGAAACAACAATTATTAAAAAACAATAGGTAAGTCTTACATACATTATGTCTAGTCAAAAGTTATTTGGCCACTTTGAAGAAAATATTTTCTATCCTATCTTTTTTAAAAAAAATATTTATTTATTATTATGTGTACAGTGTTCTGCCTGCATTCCCACCTGCAGGTCAGAAGAGGGCATCAGATCTTATTAGAGATAGTTGTGAGCCACCATGTGGTTGCTGGGAATTGAACTCAGGACCTCTGGAGGAACAGTCAGTGTCCTTAACCTCTGAGCCATCTCTCCAGCCCATATCTATCCTATCTTGATGGGTCTAAAGTTGTGGACCTAAAGTAATTTCTATCATATCTTGTATTAAACAGCCTAGAAACATCTATCTAGACCTTAACACAGCTTCTTAATTCCTAAGCAACTAAACTTAATTGTAAAACTATATCTGATTTTCAACACTAATAGAGACTTGAGAAGGAATAAAATTAATTATCTGAGTAAACAGGAAGTGCAGGTTAGCAGCTTCCAAAATAAAAATAACAGAAAGAGTTTGCTATCTGGATAGCCCCATAAAATTCTCTATAATGTTGGAGCATCATCTTCAGCTTTCTGACCCAGTATATTTGATAGACATATTTACAAAGCAGGAACTAGCGAGCAATTGCTTACCCTGTCTTTGCATAGCTTGGCAGTTGACTCAGCCTGCATCCGTGCTTGCCCATTTTAGGCAGAATTCCGTCTATGGAAGAAACGAGGACATTTCCACATTTGAAGCCATCTCTGAAATGGAGGTTCTTCGATGCTATTTACCTTCTTTGAGGTAGGCTGTGTGCTGCTAGGAGTTGTCATGCCTTGTTGTCAAGGAATCCTTAAAATAAGTAAAACATCTTGAAATACCATATTGTGTAGGTTTCTGAGGTTTTTTTTGAAGACCTTATCTATTCATTTTTTATATAATTTATCTGTCTATAGAATCATATCTAGCTGTTAAACCTAGAATGTATATTTCTGTGATAAATTAGAGTAGTATCTGGCATGGCCATGAATTTGGTTGACTAACCTTTAACTCACCTTACTTAATTATCCTAAACAGCCTACAATAGCAGTTTTAAAAGTATTGGAAGTAAACCTTGTATTATAAATGGGTAGCATTTCATAACAGAGCAGAATTATCTGTATATGTATGTGTCACAAAGTAACCTTGCATTTGTATCAATATACCTAAATTTATAACAATGTATAAAAGTAACCTTATTTAAATATAGCACTATCTATAAATTGAAGGGTAGATATAGTAATCTATCTTTTGTTGTTCTTATGAGATATTTCTATATTCACCTTCTTTCTTTTCAACCTCTATCTTCATACCTAAGAAAGAAAGAGGAAAGAAAAAAAAAGAATGAAATTCTTGAGTCTAACTTCATTTTCTCTCTGAATAAGACCATTAATATTTTTAAACTAACCAATTGCTTAAAAAAAAAAAAAAACAACAAGTATCCATTATCCAGGAAAACAACCCAAATCTAGCCACTCCACCTTAATAAAAATGGGATGTCATTCTCAAGGTTGTTTCTTGCTGATTTTGGGGCATGAAATTCCTTCATAGGGGCCCAAATAAAATTGGAAAAAATGGTTAAGCAAGCTAGCAATAACATTTGTGGTCCACTCTCTAAATGTTGAGAAACTTCAAGATGAATAGAAATCCTGTTTGGAGCAGTCTGAAATGCTGGACTAATTGAGGTGAGCAGCCTTCTTTGAGGCTCTCCTAGGAGCAGGCTATGATGAGGAACAGAAACTGAAGAAGTTGAAGCTGAGACATGCAGGATGCCAGAGCAGATATGTCAGCACCTCAAGTTCGTGTGTTTGACATTATAGGTGTGTGAAATAATAACAGTTGTAATAATGAAAACAGTGGTAGTTTTTTTATGCTTGAAATGGCAGTGATACTGTGGTGACATGGGCAGTGAACAAATTCACCAGAGCCATAAAATAGCAGCCTTCGGGCCAGCAGGATGGCTCATCAGGTAAAGGTACTTGCCCCCAAGCCTGATGACTTGAGTTTGGTATCCTGGACTGGTGTGATCTGTTCCCTGATCACTCCATATGCACTGTGGTGTGTGCAGAAGTGCAAACAATCATGCCCACATACATGCACACTCACACCTGCCCTCCAGAAACTTGCAAAGTCACTCCTACAAGTTACCCAAGTTTTGAGGCATGCACTGAGAGTCATGTGTGCACCCACATACACAAATAAATTAGTGTAATTCTTAAAAAGAAGGTAAACGGACAGAAATAGCCAAAGTATTCTATAAGCTGTAGTACACCCACAGTGAGGACAGGTAGAAGAGAAATGTTTTCAGTGAGACACCTCAGACCTCATTTTATGAAAGGTCTATGTAGGCTTAGATTTTTATAAGAAAAAACCTATTTTATTAAGAGTTCTTAAACACTTCAGTGCCACGTATAACCCACCAACCAGAGGAAGAGGAAAAAGAGTGTTAATAGAAAAAAGAAGTTGTGGACATGTTTGGACTTAGTTCCTTGGGCCAGTACACTCCGCACTGTCACGAGACCAGCAGTCCAGCCCAATCGCAAACACCAAACAGCACCACGGATCTGTACTGGTGGCGTGATCCCACCAGAAAAAGCAAGACTGCAACAAATCAGCACAAGGCAGCAGAAGCAGCCAGAGTACCACAGGAAGTTCTCTGGAACGCTTCTCTCTCTGAAGAAAAGACCAGCCAAGGCCGGTGAAGAGTTGCGTAGATAGCAGTGCAAAGCCA